>NC_056737.1:744078308-744206636 GCF_019279795.1 Protopterus annectens | reverse complement strand
CTTTCTGGTATGCACAAGCACTAAAATGAAACATTCACCCAAGAACCCCTTCAGTAATAAGTCTTGGTATGCACAAGCACTAAAATGAAACATTCACCCAAGAACCCCTTCAGTAATAAGTCTTGGTATGCACAAGCACTAAAATGAAACATTCACCCAAGAACCCCTTCAGTAATAAGTCTTGGTATGCACAAGCACTAAAATGAAACATTCACCCAAGAACCCCTTCAGTAATAAGTCTTGGTATGCACAAGCACTAAAATGAAACATTCACCCAAGAACCCCTTCAGTAATAAGTCTTGGTATGCACAAGCACTAAAATGAAACATTCACCCAAGAACCCCTTCAGTAATAAGTCTTGGTATGCACAAGCACTAAAATGAAACATTCACCCAAGAACCATTCAGTAATAAGTCTTGGTATGCACAAGCACTAAAATGAAACATTCACCCAAGAACCCCTTCAGTAATAAGTCTTGGTATGCACAAGCACTAAAATGAAACATTCACCCAAGAACCCCTTCAGTAATAAGTCTTGGTATGCACAAGCACTAAAATGAAACATTCACCCAAGAACCCCTTCAGTAATAAGTCTTGGTATGCACAAGCACTAAAATGAAACATTCACCCAAGAACCCCTTCAGTAATAAGTCTTGGTATGCACAAGCACTAAAATGAAACATTCACCCAAGAACCCTTCAGTAATAAGTCTTGGTATGCACAAGCACTAAAATGAAACATTCACCCAAGAACCCCTTCAGTAATAAGTCTTGGTATGCACAAGCACTAAAATGAAACATTCACCCAAGAACCCTTTCAGTAATAAGTCTTGGTATGCACAAGCACTAAAATGAAACATTCACCCAAGAACCCCTTCAGTAATAAGTCTTGGTATGCACAAGCACTAAAATGAAACATTCACCCAAGAACCCCTTCAGTAATAAGTCTTGGTATGCACAAGCACTAAAATGAAACATTCACCCAAGAACCCCTTCAGTAATAAGTCTTGGTATGCACAAGCACTAAAATGAAACATTCACCCAAGAACCCCTTCAGTAATAAGTCTTGGTATGCACAAGCACTAAAATGAAACATTCACCCAAGAACCCCTTCAGTAATAAGTCTTGGTATGCACAAGCACTAAAATGAAACATTCACCCAAGAACCCCTTCAGTAATAAGTCTTGGTATGCACAAGCACTAAAATGAAACATTCACCCAAGAACCCCTTCAGTAATAAGTCTTGGTATGCACAAGCACTAAAATGAAACATTCACCCAAGAACCCCTTCAGTAATAAGTCTTGGTATGCACAAGCACTAAAATGAAACATTCACCCAAGAACCCCTTCAGTAATAAGTCTTGGTATGCACAAGCACTAAAATGAAACATTCACCCAAGAACCCCTTCAGTAATAAGTCTTGGTATGCACAAGCACTAAAATGAAACATTCACCCAAGAACCCCTTCAGTAATAAGTCTTGGTATGCACAAGCACTAAAATGAAACATTCACCCAAGAACCCCTTCAGTAATAAGTCTTGGTATGCACAAGCACTAAAATGAAACATTCACCCAAGAACCCCTTCAGTAATAAGTCTTGGTATGCACAAGCACTAAAATGAAACATTCACCCAAGAACCCCTTCAGTAATAAGTCTTGGTATGCACAAGCACTAAAATGAAACATTCACCCAAGAACCCCTTCAGTAATAAGTCTTGGTATGCACAAGCACTAAAATGAAACATTCACCCAAGAACCCCTTCAGTAATAAGTCTTGGTATGCACAAGCACTAAAATGAAACATTCACCCAAGAACCCCTTCAGTAATAAGTCTTGGTATGCACAAGCACTAAAATGAAACATTCACCCAAGAACCATTCAGTAATAAGTCTTGGTATGCACAAGCACTAAAATGAAACATTCACCCAAGAACCCCTTCAGTAATAAGTCTTGGTATGCACAAGCACTAAAATGAAACATTCACCCAAGAACCCCTTCAGTAATAAGTCTTGGTATGCACAAGCACTAAAATGAAACATTCACCCAAGAACCCCTTCAGTAATAAGTCTTGGTATGCACAAGCACTAAAATGAAACATTCACCCAAGAACCCCTTCAGTAATAAGTCTTGGTATGCACAAGCACTAAAATGAAACATTCACCCAAGAACCCCTTCAGTAATAAGTCTTGGTATGCACAAGCACTAAAATGAAACATTCACCCAAGAACCCCTTCAGTAATAAGTCTTGGTATGCACAAGCACTAAAATGAAACATTCACCCAAGAACCCCTTCAGTAATAAGTCTTGGTATGCACAAGCACTAAAATGAAACATTCACCCAAGAACCCCTTCAGTAATAAGTCTTGGTATGCACAAGCACTAAAATGAAACATTCACCCAAGAACCCCTTCAGTAATAAGTCTTGGTATGCACAAGCACTAAAATGAAACATTCACCCAAGAACCCCTTCAGTAATAAGTCTTGGTATGCACAAGCACTAAAATGAAACATTTACCCAAGAATCTCTTCAGTAATAAGTCTTGGTATGCACAAGCACTAAAATGAAACATTCACCCAAGAACCCCTTCAGTAATAAGTCTTGGTATGCACAAGCACTAAAATGAAACATTCACCCAAGAACCCCTTCAGTAATAAGTCTTGGTATGCACAAGCACTAAAATGAAACATTCACCCAAGAACCCCTTCAGTAATAAGTCTTGGTATGCACAAGCACTAAAATGAAACATTCACCCAAGAACCCCTTCAGTAATAAGTCTTGGTATGCACAAGCACTAAAATGAAACATTCACCCAAGAACCCTTCAGTAATAAGTCTTGGTATGCACAAGCACTAAAATGAAACATTCACCCAAGAACCCCTTCAGTAATAAGTCTTGGTATGCACAAGCACTAAAATGAAACATTCACCCAAGAACCCCTTCAGTAATAAGTCTTGGTATGCACAAGCACTAAAATGAAACATTCACCCAAGAACCCCTTCAGTAATAAGTCTTGGTATGCACAAGCACTAAAATGAAACATTCACCCAAGAACCCTTCAGTAATAAGTCTTGGTATGCACAAGCACTAAAATGAAACATTCACCCAAGAACCCCTTCAGTAATAAGTCTTGGTATGCACAAGCACTAAAATGAAACATTCACCCAAGAACCCCTTCAGTAATAAGTCTTGGTATGCACAAGCACTAAAATGAAACATTCACCCAAGAACCCCTTCAGTAATAAGTCTTGGTATGCACAAGCACTAAAATGAAACATTCACCCAAGAACCCTTTCTGTAATAAGTCTTGGTATGCACAAGCACTAAAATGAAACATTCACCCAAGAACCCCTTCAGTAATAAGTCTTGGTATGCACAAGCACTAAAATGAAACATTCACCCAAGAACCCCTTCAGTAATAAGTCTTGGTATGCACAAGCACTAAAATGAAACATTCACCCAAGAACCCTTCAGTAATAAGTCTTGGTATGCACAAGCACTAAAATGAAACATTCACCCAAGAACCCCTTCAGTAATAAGTCTTGGTATGCACAAGCACTAAAATGAAACATTCACCCAAGAACCCCTTCAGTAATAAGTCTTGGTATGCACAAGCACTAAAATGAAACATTCACCCAAGAACCCCTTCAGTAATAAGTCTTGGTATGCACAAGCACTAAAATGAAACATTCACCCAAGAACCCCTTCAGTAATAAGTCTTGGTATGCACAAGCACTAAAATGAAACATTCACCCAAGAACCCCTTCAGTAATAAGTCTTGGTATGCACAAGCACTAAAATGAAACATTCACCCAAGAACCCCTTCAGTAATAAGTCTTGGTATGCACAAGCACTAAAATGAAACATTCACCCAAGAACCCCTTCAGTAATAAGTCTTGGTATGCACAAGCACTAAAATGAAACATTCACCCAAGAACCCTTCAGTAATAAGTCTTGGTATGCACAAGCACTAAAATGAAACATTCACCCAAGAACCCCTTCAGTAATAAGTCTTGGTATGCACAAGCACTAAAATGAAACATTCACCCAAGAACCCCTTCAGTAATAAGTCTTGGTATGCACAAGCACTAAAATGAAACATTCACCCAAGAACCCCTTCAGTAATAAGTCTTGGTATGCACAAGCACTAAAATGAAACATTCACCCAAGAACCCCTTCAGTAATAAGTCTTGGTATGCACAAGCACTAAAATGAAACATTCACCCAAGAACCCCTTCAGTAATAAGTCTTGGTATGCACAAGCACTAAAATGAAACATTCACCCAAGAACCCCTTCAGTAATAAGTCTTGGTATGCACAAGCACTAAAATGAAACATTCACCCAAGAACCCTTCAGTAATAAGTCTTGGTATGCACAAGCACTAAAATGAAACATTCACCCAAGAACCCCTTCAGTAATAAGTCTTGGTATGCACAAGCACTAAAATGAAACATTCACCCAAGAACCCCTTCAGTAATAAGTCTTGGTATGCACAAGCACTAAAATGAAACATTCACCCAAGAACCCCTTCAGTAATAAGTCTTGGTATGCACAAGCACTAAAATGAAACATTCACCCAAGAACCCCTTCAGTAATAAGTCTTGGTATGCACAAGCACTAAAATGAAACATTCACCCAAGAACCCCTTCAGTAATAAGTCTTGGTATGCACAAGCACTAAAATGAAACATTCACCCAAGAACCCTTCAGTAATAAGTCTTGGTATGCACAAGCACTAAAATGAAACATTCACCCAAGAACCCCTTCAGTAATAAGTCTTGGTATGCACAAGCACTAAAATGAAACATTCACCCAAGAACCCCTTCAGTAATAAGTCTTGGTATGCACAAGCACTAAAATGAAACATTCACCCAAGAACCCCTTCAGTAATAAGTCTTGGTATGCACAAGCACTAAAATGAAACATTCACCCAAGAACCCCTTCAGTAATAAGTCTTGGTATGCACAAGCACTAAAATGAAACATTCACCCAAGAACCCCTTCAGTAATAAGTCTTGGTATGCACAAGCACTAAAATGAAACATTCACCCAAGAACCCCTTCAGTAATAAGTCTTGGTATGCACAAGCACTAAAATGAAACATTCACCCAAGAACCCCTTCAGTAATAAGTCTTGGTATGCACAAGCACTAAAATGAAACATTCACCCAAGAACCCCTTCAGTAATAAGTCTTGGTATGCACAAGCACTAAAATGAAACATTCACCCAAGAACCCCTTCAGTAATAAGTCTTGGTATGCACAAGCACTAAAATGAAACATTCACCCAAGAACCCCTTCAGTAATAAGTCTTGGTATGCACAAGCACTAAAATGAAACATTCACCCAAGAACCCCTTCAGTAATAAGTCTTGGTATGCACAAGCACTAAAATGAAACATTCACCCAAGAACCCCTTCAGTAATAAGTCTTGGTATGCACAAGCACTAAAATGAAACATTCACCCAAGAACCCCTTCAGTAATAAGTCTTGGTATGCACAAGCACTAAAATGAAACATTCACCCAAGAACCCTTCAGTAATAAGTCTTGGTATGCACAAGCACTAAAATGAAACATTCACCCAAGAACCCCTTCAGTAATAAGTCTTGGTATGCACAAGCACTAAAATGAAACATTCACCCAAGAACCCCTTCAGTAATAAGTCTTGGTATGCACAAGCACTAAAATGAAACATTCACCCAAGAACCCCTTCAGTAATAAGTCTTGGTATGCACAAGCACTAAAATGAAACATTCACCCAAGAACCCCTTCAGTAATAAGTCTTGGTATGCACAAGCACTAAAATGAAACATTCACCCAAGAACCCCTTCAGTAATAAGTCTTGGTATGCACAAGCACTAAAATGAAACATTCACCCAAGAACCCCTTCAGTAATAAGTCTTGGTATGCACAAGCACTAAAATGAAACATTCACCCAAGAACCCCTTCAGTAATAAGTCTTGGTATGCACAAGCACTAAAATGAAACATTCACCCAAGAACCCCTTCAGTAATAAGTCTTGGTATGCACAAGCACTAAAATGAAACATTCACCCAAGAACCCCTTCAGTAATAAGTCTTGGTATGCACAAGCACTAAAATGAAACATTCACCCAAGAACCCCTTCAGTAATAAGTCTTGGTATGCACAAGCACTAAAATGAAACATTCACCCAAGAACCCCTTCAGTAATAAGTCTTGGTATGCACAAGCACTAAAATGAAACATTCACCCAAGAACCCTTCAGTAATAAGTCTTGGTATGCACAAGCACTAAAATGAAACATTCACCCAAGAACCCCTTCAGTAATAAGTCTTGGTATGCACAAGCACTAAAATGAAACATTCACCCAAGAACCCCTTCAGTAATAAGTCTTGGTATGCACAAGCACTAAAATGAAACATTCACCCAAGAACCCCTTCAGTAATAAGTCTTGGTATGCACAAGCACTAAAATGAAACATTCACCCAAGAACCCTTTCAGTAATAAGTCTTGGTATGCACAAGCACTAAAATGAAACATTCACCCAAGAACCCCTTCAGTAATAAGTCTTGGTATGCACAAGCACTAAAATGAAACATTCACCCAAGAACCCCTTCAGTAATAAGTCTTGGTATGCACAAGCACTAAAATGAAACATTCACCCAAGAACCCCTTCAGTAATAAGTCTTGGTATGCACAAGCACTAAAATGAAACATTCACCCAAGAACCCTTCAGTAATAAGTCTTGGTATGCACAAGCACTAAAATGAAACATTCACCCAAGAACCCCTTCAGTAATAAGTCTTGGTATGCACAAGCACTAAAATGAAACATTCACCCAAGAACCCCTTCAGTAATAAGTCTTGGTATGCACAAGCACTAAAATGAAACATTCACCCAAGAACCCCTTCAGTAATAAGTCTTGGTATGCACAAGCACTAAAATGAAACATTCACCCAAGAACCCCTTCAGTAATAAGTCTTGGTATGCACAAGCACTAAAATGAAACATTCACCCAAGAACCCCTTCAGTAATAAGTCTTGGTATGCACAAGCACTAAAATGAAACATTCACCCAAGAACCCCTTCAGTAATAAGTCTTGGTATGCACAAGCACTAAAATGAAACATTCACCCAAGAACCCAAGAACCCCTTCAGTAATAAGTCTTGGTATGCACAAGCACTAAAATGAAACATTCACCCAAGAACCCCTTCAGTAATAAGTCTTGGTATGCACAAGCACTAAAATGAAACATTCACCCAAGAACCCCTTCAGTAATAAGTCTTGGTATGCACAAGCACTAAAATGAAACATTCACCCAAGAACCCCTTCAGTAATAAGTCTTGGTATGCACAAGCACTAAAATGAAACATTCACCCAAGAACCCTTCAGTAATAAGTCTTGGTATGCACAAGCACTAAAATGAAACATTCACCCAAGAACCCCTTCAGTAATAAGTCTTGGTATGCACAAGCACTAAAATGAAACATTCACCCAAGAACCCCTTCAGTAATAAGTCTTGGTATGCACAAGCACTAAAATGAAACATTCACCCAAGAACCCCTTCAGTAATAAGTCTTGGTATGCACAAGCACTAAAATGAAACATTCACCCAAGAACCCCTTCAGTAATAAGTCTTGGTATGCACAAGCACTAAAATGAAACATTCACCCAAGAACCCCTTCAGTAATAAGTCTTGGTATGCACAAGCACTAAAATGAAACATTCACCCAAGAACCCCTTCAGTAATAAGTCTTGGTATGCACAAGCACTAAAATGAAACATTCACCCAAGAACCCCTTCAGTAATAAGTCTTGGTATGCACAAGCACTAAAATGAAACATTCACCCAAGAACCCCTTCAGTAATAAGTCTTGGTATGCACAAGCACTAAAATGAAACATTCACCCAAGAACCCCTTCAGTAATAAGTCTTGGTATGCACAAGCACTAAAATGAAACATTCACCCAAGAACCATTCAGTAATAAGTCTTGGTATGCACAAGCACTAAAATGAAACATTCACCCAAGAACCCCTTCAGTAATAAGTCTTGGTATGCACAAGCACTAAAATGAAACATTCACCCAAGAACCCCTTCAGTAATAAGTCTTGGTATGCACAAGCACTAAAATGAAACATTCACCCAAGAACCCCTTCAGTAATAAGTCTTGGTATGCACAAGCACTAAAATGAAACATTCACCCAAGAACCCCTTCAGTAATAAGTCTTGGTATGCACAAGCACTAAAATGAAACATTCACCCAAGAACCCCTTCAGTAATAAGTCTTGGTATGCACAAGCACTAAAATGAAACATTCACCCAAGAACCCCTTCAGTAATAAGTCTTGGTATGCACAAGCACTAAAATGAAACATTCACCCAAGAACCCTTCAGTAATAAGTCTTGGTATGCACAAGCACTAAAATGAAACATTCACCCAAGAACCCCTTCAGTAATAAGTCTTGGTATGCACAAGCACTAAAATGAAACATTCACCCAAGAACCCCTTCAGTAATAAGTCTTGGTATGCACAAGCACTAAAATGAAACATTCACCCAAGAACCCCTTCAGTAATAAGTCTTGGTATGCACAAGCACTAAAATGAAACATTCACCCAAGAACCCCTTCAGTAATAAGTCTTGGTATGCACAAGCACTAAAATGAAACATTCACCCAAGAACCCCTTCAGTAATAAGTCTTGGTATGCACAAGCACTAAAATGAAACATTCACCCAAGAACCCCTTCAGTAATAAGTCTTGGTATGCACAAGCACTAAAATGAAACATTCACCCAAGAACCCCTTCAGTAATAAGTCTTGGTATGCACAAGCACTAAAATGAAACATTCACCCAAGAACCCCTTCAGTAATAAGTCTTGGTATGCACAAGCACTAAAATGAAACATTCACCCAAGAACCCTTCAGTAATAAGTCTTGGTATGCACAAGCACTAAAATGAAACATTCACCCAAGAACCCCTTCAGTAATAAGTCTTGGTATGCACAAGCACTAAAATGAAACATTCACCCAAGAACCCCTTCAGTAATAAGTCTTGGTATGCACAAGCACTAAAATGAAACATTCACCCAAGAACCCCTTCAGTAATAAGTCTTGGTATGCACAAGCACTAAAATGAAACATTCACCCAAGAACCCCTTCAGTAATAAGTCTTGGTATGCACAAGCACTAAAATGAAACATTCACCCAAGAACCCTTCAGTAATAAGTCTTGGTATGCACAAGCACTAAAATGAAACATTCACCCAAGAACCCCTTCAGTAATAAGTCTTGGTATGCACAAGCACTAAAATGAAACATTCACCCAAGAACCCCTTCAGTAATAAGTCTTGGTATGCACAAGCACTAAAATGAAACATTCACCCAAGAACCCTTCAGTAATAAGTCTTGGTATGCACAAGCACTAAAATGAAACATTCACCCAAGAACCCCTTCAGTAATAAGTCTTGGTATGCACAAGCACTAAAATGAAACATTCACCCAAGAACCCCTTCAGTAATAAGTCTTGGTATGCACAAGCACTAAAATGAAACATTCACCCAAGAACCCCTTCAGTAATAAGTCTTGGTATGCACAAGCACTAAAATGAAACATTCACCCAAGAACCCCTTCAGTAATAAGTCTTGGTATGCACAAGCACTAAAATGAAACATTCACCCAAGAACCCCTTCAGTAATAAGTCTTGGTATGCACAAGCACTAAAATGAAACATTCACCCAAGAACCCCTTCAGTAATAAGTCTTGGTATGCACAAGCACTAAAATGAAACATTCACCCAAGAACCCCTTCAGTAATAAGTCTTGGTATGCACAAGCACTAAAATGAAACATTCACCCAAGAACCCCTTCAGTAATAAGTCTTGGTATGCACAAGCACTAAAATGAAACATTCACCCAAGAACCCCTTCAGTAATAAGTCTTGGTATGCACAAGCACTAAAATGAAACATTCACCCAAGAACCCTTCAGTAATAAGTCTTGGTATGCACAAGCACTAAAATGAAACATTCACCCAAGAACCCCTTCAGTAATAAGTCTTGGTACGCACAAGCACTAAAATGAAACATTCACCCAAGAACCCCTTCAGTAATAAGTCTTGGTACGCACAAGCACTAAAATGAAACATTCACCCAAGAACCCTTCAGTAATAAGTCTTGGTATGCACAAGCACTAAAATGAAACATTCACCCAAGAACCCCTTCAGTAATAAGTCTTGGTATGCACAAGCACTAAAATGAAACATTCACCCAAGAACCCCTTCAGTAATAAGTCTTGGTATGCACAAGCACTAAAATGAAACATTCACCCAAGAACCCCTTCAGTAATAAGTCTTGGTATGCACAAGCACTAAAATGAAACATTCACCCAAGAACCCCTTCAGTAATAAGTCTTGGTATGCACAAGCACTAAAATGAAACATTCACCCAAGAACCCCTTCAGTAATAAGTCTTGGTATGCACAAGCACTAAAATGAAACATTCACCCAAGAACCCTTTCAGTAATAAGTCTTGGTATGCACAAGCACTAAAATGAAACATTCACCCAAGAACCCCTTCAGTAATAAGTCTTGGTATGCACAAGCACTAAAATGAAACATTCACCCAAGAACCCTTTCAGTAATAAGTCTTGGTATGCACAAGCACTAAAATGAAACATTCACCCAAGAACCCCTTCAGTAATAAGTCTTGGTATGCACAAGCACTAAAATGAAACATTCACCCAAGAACCCCTTCAGTAATAAGTCTTGGTATGCACAAGCACTAAAATGAAACATTCACCCAAGAACCCCTTCAGTAATAAGTCTTGGTATGCACAAGCACTAAAATGAAACATTCACCCAAGAACCCCTTCAGTAATAAGTCTTGGTATGCACAAGCACTAAAATGAAACATTCACCCAAGAACCCCTTCAGTAATAAGTCTTGGTATGCACAAGCACTAAAATGAAACATTCACCCAAGAACCCCTTCAGTAATAAGTCTTGGTATGCACAAGCACTAAAATGAAACATTCACCCAAGAACCCTTCAGTAATAAGTCTTGGTATGCACAAGCACTAAAATGAAACATTCACCCAAGAACCCCTTCAGTAATAAGTCTTGGTATGCACAAGCACTAAAATGAAACATTCACCCAAGAACCCCTTCAGTAATAAGTCTTGGTATGCACAAGCACTAAAATGAAACATTCACCCAAGAACCCCTTCAGTAATAAGTCTTGGTATGCACAAGCACTAAAATGAAACATTCACCCAAGAACCCCTTCAGTAATAAGTCTTGGTATGCAGACGCACCAGACGATCTCACCTCCTATCTCCGTATTCCACAAGTAAACTGATGCTTATTGGTATATGTTCAATGGCTATATACTTACTTAGTATGCAGATGAGCTCATTATAAATTCATGTCTATGAATCAAACTCATACGCACATGTGTAAAGCCCCTTAACAGTGTAGTAGTTGTCCCCATCACTTATGCGTTAAGCATATTACACTTTTGCAATAGGGGGCTGTGTTCATGAAAGTCCACCACATTTCCATAGTCATCCTGTACGTCCAAGATTTGCATAACCACATAGTGCTACTATTCACAGATCACTACTATGAAAATGTGAAGCCCCAGAGTAGGAATACTGCCCTTAGTGTAACTTCAGTTCAACTTACTAACAATAGCAGAAATGCAGAGTGATGAAGTATTAGTGGAAACATATACAGCAAAGTTCTTATCTGGAATTAGACTAAACAAAAATACAAAGTGTTGGGTAAAAGTTATATATTTTTCAAAAGTCTTCAATCAGCTACATCATTAACTGTATGAACAGTGAAAAGGCTTGTTTTATTTGTCTGAGCAAATTAGAAGGCTTGGATATTCACACTAAACCACAGGCCAGCAACACATGGTGGCTGGTTGCAGTTGCTAATAATGCAACTGTCAGAAGAATGAATAGGACATCTTTCTTTACTCTGTATAAATCATAAAGCAACAGACCTCTCTAGATTTAAGGAATATGTTTGTGAATCTTCGACACAACAGCAAGTTATTTGCCTTTCCCAAAACAAAAACAATCCAGGCTTTTTAATTCTAGGATATTAGGCCAAGGAGTTTACATAATTTTTCTTCAAGGATCCTTCACTGGAGACAACAATTTATATATCCCATGTTCCAGTTGTTGTTTCATGCTCCCCATACTCATCAAGCAGAAGGCATACTCAGCAGATCTCAATCTTAGAGTTAAGGGATCTTGGTCTGATCTCCTCTCCAGCAACTAGAAGGAAACATAAGCCGCATTTGTGAACCACGTGCAAGCAGTATATGGTCTTGAGACCAGTAACTTGCCCAGTAAACAATTTCAACTTTTTATGCTTAGATAGCAGCCTGGCCTTTAAATTTCAGACTGTATCCCCAGGAAAATCAGAAGTGCTCTGTTTCAGGAACAGATTACTGCTTCTGGAAATACAAAATGAAATTATATTTCCTGCCTTAGATGCTAAACAACTATACTCCGGACAAAACATATGATGCACTGCCTGTTTGATACAGGTGAGGTGTCAGTATCTACAGATGGACTGAAGCAATGCAGACCATTCAAGCCATTAAAGAGCAGTTAATCATTTGGAGCCACAAACTGTTCCACAGTACAACTGGAATGTTGTAGCTGGGTCTCTTGTAGTATCATAAGCATATACAGATTCATGCTATTAATGTTTGATAGTACACACAACTTTTATTATGCTCCCTAATCATTGGATCCTCAAGGAAATCTCAAGTCACCTAATTTTTATCTGCTTTTTTTAAAAAAGCTAAAAAGCAAACACATTTACCTGTACAGAATTTAAAATTCTTAGTTCAACCATTGTATAGTTAGGTCTGTCCTGGTGAAAAGAACATGTATTACTGCTTAAAATAATCTAGACTGTCTTCTGCAAAAAGACTTTGGATTGAACAGATTTCTAACAGCACTTGTATGTGCAAAGGCAGATCTCTAACTAAAGAGATTGGACTGTCTGTAATCTTATAATCTGCAGGTTACACTTCCATGGATTGTCAAGTTTGCTATTTTCCATGGACAGATTTGTGTATAGAGGGACAAAGCACTGACTGTGTCTTGGATGACCTAGGTTTCAGTGGTGGCCTGGGTATGGAAGCCACCAGTGATTGATAGTAATGATAACAGGTTTATGCTGGCTTGTCTATCCAAAGATGGAGCTGGCCATGTCCTACTGTTAGAGATTACCTTAGACGGGCAGTCTATATGCAGAGGGACTCAGCAGCATGATCTCAGACAAAGAGAGCTTTTTATCCATCCAAGTGTGGTAGGTGTTAGGAAAATGAACATGCCTTCCAGGCTACTATTGCAGGCAAGAGAGAGAGAGAGGCTTGGTTGTAGACATACCATACAAAAATCCCAGGGCTCTCCAAGGATGATGCTGTATTGAATCCACCTGACTTCCCTTCCCGACCTGTGTTCTTGTGAACTCCTTCCTGTGGGGTCATCCTAATCTTGTGGGAAGAAGGAGGGGAGTTATATGGCACAGCTGATAAACCAAACTCCTCCGATGCCTAAAAATTAGTTTTAAATCTGTATCTTTTATCTATTTTCATACCCCCTTTTTCTGGTAGTCATTGACTTGGAGTTGAGCAGGACTATCTACTTAAATCTAAAAATGGTATCAGGGAACCAGTCAAGGAATGAGATGGTGGTGGGGGGGGGGGGTGAGAAGAATAAGTTATTTCAAAGACTGAGTAGTAAAGCATAAAATTATACTTTATTGTCCATAATTTGATATAAAAGGGAATTACAGGACAAAAGGTAATGGATTGTGTTACTTTTGGTCTACCTGCATTCCCCAGAAGAGAAGTTCTGCTGGATTTTTTTGGACCAGAGTTCTTCAGTAGTCCCTGCAATCAGTGCAGAAGAAAGACAAATTATATCAATTTCTTATTCCCATTTCAGTAGCAAGCTATGCTGATGACTCCCAATGATCTTAGAAGAGAGATTTTCATAGTTTCAAGTCAGTAGAACCAAATACTTATATTTTTCATAATGAACAGGCATGTGTATTCTGCTGGGCTGTGAAATGTTTCAGTGTTTAGGCATGTAGGGGCAGTGTTACATTACTTTCATCAGTGTGTTAATTTATACCACTAAGGTATAGTAAATCTAGGCATGGCAGTCACTAACTTTATCCGCTACGGACTTTGTAAACTTCTGCATGTTCTTGGTGAATGTGAGTTGACATGACTTCCTGTATCTAGCACACATAGCTGGTATAATCACTTCCCCAGAAAGTCTTAATAACTGCCGCTCCAATGCAACGCATGCATATGTGTGCACATTCACACACACACACACACACACACACACACACACACACACACACACACACACACACACACACACACACTAGGCGGCCGCCTAGGGCGCCGATATAGCAGGGGCGCTTTTCCAGTATTTATTTGGTATAGGTAGACCAGGATGGGGGCACCAGGTAATGTGGTGGGGGCGCCATGGAGCCCTTTTGCCTAGGGCACCAGTTGACCTGCACACACACACACACACACATACGCAAAACACAGCTCTGTGTCCTTTTGATATATATTTATCAAAACATTGGACCAGAGATAAAGGGTGTGATAGAAACACATATCTGTTACATGGTGCAGATGCATTTTGGTTTTCCTACACTCTTGGAATATCACCATTATTAATCTGCACCTTCAGCATGTCATCAGCAGTTTATGTACACCCTCAGCATGTCATCAATGCTACTTAAATTTCCCTAAATCCATAGTACTTATGTGGTTTGTTAAAACCTCAGATATTTGCATGCTGCATACACAAAATGGAAAAATGACAAACACAAAAGTATCCCAGCCATATTAAAACAACCCCCAAACACAAATTTATGCTTAGTTTAATTAAAGTGTTAACATAGACAAATAAAACATGAATTGCCTTTTCCATTTACTTCAATATTAAAAAAGAGTTAGCATTGCACACCACATACACCAACTCCATGTACACAGCACACCCCAAAATGAGTATTGTTCACCTACCTTAATCCACTTGAAATGAAATGTAGTCTTATAAGGATGAAAAAATAAAATAATACAATAAAAATAAAGAAAACACTCTAGTTAGTCATTCAGAAAACAGTATTATCGGCTTAACAGACACAGTTCTAATTGTCTATGCTAACTAAAAATATTGCTAAATAACATAACTGTCAAATCCAAACAAAACCATCACTACTAAACTACATATTAAATAATAATTTGAAAAGATCACTAAAAATTTATTGCAGGAACTACTGGAGAAAAACACTCATGAGGTTGTTTTTTCATAGAAACGTGTGCCAACCATCTGAAGGAGAAACTTAGATACTTGTCACTGGCCAATTTATCAATGGCCAAAATGTCATCTCAGAAAGGTCACTGGTGTTTTGTAATGATAGTTAGACTCAAAGAAGAGTGAGGAGGAGGAGAATGTTGTATTTTTATCACTTTATCCTTCTTATATGAGATTCTGCTATCTTAAACGTGATATGTATATATATATATATATATATATATATATATATATATATATATATATACATATATATATATATTTATATATATATATAACAGGTCTGCAAATGATACAACCCATAAACACCAAAAGATCAATAATTTTAGGTAGAAATCTAAAGTAAAGGAAATGAACACACAAAAAAAAAAAAAGAAAAGAAAAAGGAAAACAGATTTTTTTTGTTTTTTCAGGGGGCAAGGTGTGCTGCGCACATCACACCCCCTACTACACAGGTATATCAACTCAGGGATTGCACAATAGTAGTTAAGGGGGATATTCCCACTCCTCTTTCTATCACAGTCTCCCACAAAGTAATGCCAACATGCCTTGATCAAAGCAGTTTTTGATCGCTTATGCCAGCATTTAAAACTTTTGATATTGCAAACACTAAAAGAACTTTCTAGTTATCATAGATCTACACACACACACACACACACACATATATATATATATATATATATATATGTGTGTGTGTGTGTATATATATATCTATATATATATATATATATATATATATATATATATATATCTTGAGGAGCCAAATATGGTTGAATCTAGTTTTAGTTAACATCTGTTTAGTTGACAAAATTTGGTCGACTAAGCAGATGATAGACAAGTATATGAGATCGCACAGCTAATATGCCCTTTCCTCAATGTTGCGCAATCTTGGCATTAGTATATACAATTACCAGTGGGTGTGGGTGGATCAGTCTCTTGCAAAAAACAATGATTTCTTTTTTTTTTTAATTTTTAATGAGCCAGTGTTAGTGCTCAACACGTGTACTAACATGTCAACATTTGTTTAGTCAACGTTTTGTGTTTAATGTAGTCATGTCAGCATTTGGGTCTATCAATTGATTTAAGTAGACAAAGCTTTTACAGCAGATGGTCTCCCCTGTACTCCCACACCTCCTGTTAATTATGTATGTGAACTTTGAGGTTGTGCAGTAGTGAGAAAGGGCATAAGCAATTCCCTGGTATAAGGTTGATTTTGTTGATATTTTGTCTTTGCTGTAAATATTATGTTGTTTAGATTATTTTAACTACACCCATAAAAATATATATATATATATATATATATATATATATATATATATATATATATATATATATATATATATATAGAGGGAAAGAGAGAGAGAGTTTGGTGGTATGAGAGTTCGCCCCCATTATGGGGTGCAGGGGGGAACCTTCCTCACTGCAAACAAAAAAAAAAAAATGGAGTGTCACCTTTTTGAGTAGCTGCCTTCCTACACAGGTAGTCAAATAAAAACAAGGCATGATTATTCATAATATACCTACCCTAAGCCCTATTCATTTGAAACTTAGGCAGTTAACACCAACCATTAATGTCAATGGGCAATATTAATCTAAAAGTAAAAAAAAGGATAGAAATACAGTTAAATACATGGGAGTCTGGTTTGTGTAAGACACAAAATGTACTATAGTATAAGAATAAGGAATCCGTTATCTTAATTGTGACTTCATCACTTGCCCAAGGACTCAGTCCCTAAATGTACAGTAGAGCTATTTCATGTATCACATTCCAGACCCCTTATACTCCATATATACATATTGACAGATAGTTAGATAGATAGATAGATAGATAGATAGATAGACAGACAGATAGAAACATAACATATACATACATACACAGAAAAGTAATAGCTATATAGAAATAGAAAGATGGCTATATATTATATACTGATTTATGGCAAATAAATTAAGAGGAAAAAATGATTTTCATAAAACTGAAATTGATTAAAAAAAGTGTAACACTATACTTTGGCAAAACAGCTAAACTCAAATTATTAAAAATCAACCTAAAAAGGTACGTAAAGAAGGGAGTACATTCTATGTTTTACCATGGGGCAAACTGCTTACACTCTCTATCTGGGGCTAACTGCTCCAACTTTTTTTTCATGAATGTCATGATAATAGCAGCGTACAGCAATAGTAGTGATATACTCAGCTTGTCACATATGTCTTTCTGTTATAATCTGACTGAACAAATACAATATATATTATCATTCAAACATAAAGCCATCAGTATTGTGGAATTTCAGATTTGATGATAGACATGTTTTTGATTGTATCAGTGGTGATGCACCATCTAAACTGTGCACTCACAACGTGCGTGTGTGTGTGTGTGTGTGTGTGTGTGTGTGTGTGTGTGTGTGTGTGTGTGTGTGTGTGTGTGTGTGGGGGGGGGGGGTGTTTACCCATTGGAAATCCTGTGCAAACATCAAACCATAATGCTCACAAAAAACATTTTCAGGCCTTCCTGACATGGTGACACCTAAAATGAAGAGGATGAAATAATTAAATCTAGTCCACATGTAACTAAGCACTATATGACAGAAATACTCCTTAAACTATTGGAGATGTTCCTTATATGGATTAGCCTTAGCTATAGGGGTTATATCCTGTAAAGCATATAACAGTCAGCCAACTTTCCAAGCTTCAGGGCACCCAAAACATGGCCAAACCATTAGTCAGCTTGAGATGAGTTGATTAAATGGTCAAGTTTAGGTGGAAGTGTACACACTTGTTTTTTTTTTTCTTCTTTTATATATATTTGCATATTTTGTAAGTACCGACATTTGTATTTTGTTTGTATTTATATATAGTTTGTTGACTATAGATATTGCAGGAGAGATATTTCTCTATGCATAGATTTTAACATGTACTGGGAGATTCGGCTACATAATGTGTATTACCTTTTTAATAAGGGTGTTTTTTCATAGCCAAGCAGCACTGAAGAGGCTCTCTGAGCAAAACTGCAGTCTGCTTCTTTGTGTGCCTTTGTGTGCCTTCTTTTAAATATCACTTCTACAGCTTTCCAGTGTTGCTGCGTTCTACCATTTTATATATATATATATATATATATATATATATATATATATATATATATATATATATATATATATATAGCACTTGTTATTGAAGTTCAGTGCTATGTCAATTTATAGAGACTTCAAATTAGTATTTGGAATGAGTTTGATAATAGTGTATACAAGTTCATGCTAGCAGTAATGTGTTGCTAGTGAGCTTTTGACTTTTCTTCAAGAAGTGCAACATTTGAGGTACTGTATGTATATGTATATTTATATATTAGGAGCACAGGGAATAAAATCCCCCATGTCAGGGAGTGTAGTGATGCAGCCCTCAAGCATACAGCTCTGTCTGTTACTGGTTTAACTTTTGATATGAAATTCCATTGTATTTTCTGCTTTTTCAAAAATGTAATTATGTAATTTCAGTGGGATTTTTTTTTCTGTAAGTGGGCCTTCAGTATTTGGTTTGCCCGATCAGTTTTACCAAACCCATATACATATATGATTATATGATGAATGTCCAACATGTTAAATCATCAGTACACAAAACATCAAGCAAAACATGTTGGCCATTAATAATACCAACAGCATAAATAACAGAAACCCAGTACATCAAAAAAACGGGAATAAATTTCCATTTCCATTGTACTACTCATAACTCTTCCAATATTCAACTCAGATTTGTCAGAAGAGTGGTAATATTCTTGTAAGTTTTTTTAAGGAAAGCTGCACAGTTATTAGTGGCAGGGTTAGGCACACATTACTAAGGTGGGTAGTGGTGCTTCATTAATTACAGTGCAAAATCCAAAATAAAGTTAATTTTTAACTTGAAATAAAAATAAAAATAAGCAGACTTTCACTTTAATCCATTTCTGATTACTTGCAGTCAAAATTCATTTAAAGTATCTCCATGAAATTCATGCATTCTTACAGATCACAGCCAGGGTATAGTGAATCC
Source organism: Protopterus annectens (assembly GCF_019279795.1). Lineage (NCBI taxonomy): Eukaryota > Metazoa > Chordata > Ceratodontiformes > Protopteridae > Protopterus > Protopterus annectens. The sequence continues at coordinate 744,187,286 of NC_056737.1, read as the reverse complement.
ACAAGTAGGCTACTGACACTCTCTGTAAGTGAAACCACGGTAGGTTCATGACAATCTCTGTGAGTGAATCCACAGGAAGGCTCCTGGTACACTCTGTGAGTGAATCCACAAGTAAACTCCTGGCACTCTCTATGAGTGAATCCACACGTAGGCTATTGGCACTCTCTGAGAGTGAAACCACAAGTATGCTCATGACACTCTCTGTGATTGAATCCACAGGAAGGCTCCTGCAACTCTCTGTGAGTGAATCCACAGGTAGGATCCTGGGACTCTCTGTGTGTGAATCCACAGGTAGGCTCCTGGGACTCTCTGTGAGTGAATCCACAGGTAGGTTCCTGACGCACTCTGTGATTGAATCCACACGTAAGCTAATGATGCTCTCTGTCAGTGAATCCACAGGTAGGGTCCTGCTACTCTCTGTGAGTGAGCCCACAGGTAGATTCTTGCTACTCTCTGTGAGTGAATTCACAGGTAAGCTCCTGGTGCTCTCTGTGACTGAATCCACAGGTAGGACCCTGGGACTCCCTGTGTGTGAATTTACAGGTAGGATGTCTATACTCCACAACGTCTTCTGGTCAGTTTCCCCAATAGTCTCTACTCTTGATCACAAAATCTGTCTCTCTGAGAGGCTAGCTTTCAGTCCTTTAAACCACAACTTTTTGGTTATCCACATTAAGTAAAATACTAAATGGATTTACTATGGTAATATATTGTCTATAGACATGATTAATATTTCAACCATAATATGCGATGTATATAGCATGTGTCAAAACAGTGTTTATGATATCTGAAACAGCCAGTATGTGTGTGTGTCTGTGTGTGTGTGTGTGTGTGTGTGTGTGTGTGTGTGTGTGTGTGTGTGTGTGTGTGTGTGTGTGTGTGTGTATTTATAAACATGGATACACCTTACTTTATTGAACATTTCTTTCCTCAATAAACTGAACTGTGGTGTTTTTTTTTCCCAAAAGTTCACTTTACCAAAAATTTGTTTTACTGAACATTTGTTTTCTTGACAGAGATAAGTAGTTTGGTGGTAGTGATGGGAGTGTGTGTGCAAGTGTTTGCTCATTAAGGTTAGAGTAAGGACTAAGTAAGGGTATAGTTTTAGTGTTGTCCATGTGTGTTTGTATGTGGGACATGTCCTATGTATTGGCACTGTTAGGGAAGGGCTTTTTACAAGGTCAGGTGCAGGGTTGGGGTTAGGGGCAGGGATAGGGCTAGCACATATGAATATGGTGGTGCAGGGGGACAATATTCAGACAAATTATCTCTGATGGCATTGATACATTTTTGGGGGGGGTCTTTTTTATTTTATTCAAACAGATTGCAAAAGAAGACTAGACTGGTTGTCTGTCTTTTACAATGAATTTCATTTATGGTGTGGGCAGTGTGTGTTTTTTTGTCAGTATTTTGAGTGTGGAATTTTTAGTTGTCATCATTAGTTCATGATGGTATTGGGATTAATCGCTATATATATAAATATATATAGAGAGAGAGAGAGAGAGAGAGAGAGAGAAAGAGAGAGTTTTCACTGTGTGATACCTTAAATCTCCTGTAATTGAGACCCATAGGATATATGCAAAGGACCCCTTGGGAACATCAAGTGTTTCAGCTATATAGCTTCTGAATGCCCATGAATTTTTCATGTTTTAAGTCTTTATGGCTACATTCAGGCCAATGAAGGCAAACTCCACTAGCTCTGTAACCATAAAGGTTTAAAAAGTGAAAAAGTCATGGACATTCAGAAGTCATGTAGCTGAGACATTTGATATCCTTAAAATGACATTTGCATATATCTCATGGGACTCCATTACAGGAGGTTTATGGTATCACATAGCGAAAACTCTAGCTTGGCCAGGTTTTTCTTGCAATTTTTGCTGAATGGTTTGTCTGCATGACCTTTTTACCCTCTATATACATATGTGTGTGTGTGTAGGTGCACACATGTATGTGTGTATATGTGTGAGTGAATGCATATGTATATTTAGGAAACATAAGCAAAACTGGTCAAAATAATCGCAGTTTTTATGCAATTGCTATTTTTCCATGGAATAGTTTTCTTCTCTTGGATTCGGGTGCTGCTTTTTTTTTTTTGCATCATTACTGTGTTTGCATCATTACAGGTAGATATATTGTTTTGGATTACATCATAAAATGGCCTTGGAAATTAATCTTTTGTTTTCGAATAAATTGTTCAATGTATGGTTCTACACTGCCAATCCCAAACATACACACAATCACAAAAACATAATAAAAGAAATTCTGAAGTAACTGATACACCAGAAAAAAATATGGCTTCAGTTAAAGCAATTTAGACTATATGAAACCCTATGAGACAGTACATTCATACACACATATGCATAAACACACACATATATATATATATATATATATATATATAGCTGGGTAGAAAATGCCTTCAGTCAGATAGCCATTGGAGTGCAGAGTTTGTCACATACATGTGAACTCTGCTCAAATGCTTGCTGTTTCAGACTTTTGAGCCAAAACACCTTAATGTGATGACGATCTTTGTTGATTGTATTATTTGGTATATTAGTATAATGTGGACCTATTCCAGTTTGGTTATTCAGTACTGATTACTGGAATGTTTAGCAGTAATGGTGAAGTGGTTGTCTTCTTTATTTACAAATGTATGTTTAGTTTTGTGCTGTAGAAATTGTATGACCCTGGGGCAGGCAATTCTGCTTCAGTCACTAGCACCAAGATATTTGAAGGTTAGAAGTCAATAGCAAGATTTTTTTTCTTTCCTTCATCTCTGTTTTTTTCTGTTATTGTATTAGAAAGAATGGAATAAATGAAAATTTATAAAATCCAAGATATTTGAGATTGTTTATAGATGAGCATGCGTGTGGTCATGGCAGAAGTTGGCAGTCTACTCAGATTCTTAGGAACCTGATATTTACTTCATGCAAAGATAGATAATAAAACTTTAGATATGGTTTTAATTCTTCAAAGTTGTAATCAAGTGTTTTGATCTGTAAAATACATATAGCAAATAATAACACCTTAGTAAGAACTGAAGAAATGCATACAAACCTTCATTTTTCAGCTACAAACCATTTAGACAGACTGTGAAAACCAGTGCAGTTCAATGGCGTATTGACCCCAAGTGAAGTAAAATATAGTACATCTGCTTTCGCAGGTACAATCACATCAGGAGTGAACTTGCCAACCCACTGTGATATACTAAAATCTCTGGTGATTTGCTATGGATGTAATTTTCTAGATTTCTACTTTTGCACTACACTTATCTGTAATTACCTCAAAACATATAATTTCTCTTTGCAGACATACAAAAAAATTGCTGTTGTGCTGTGTGATGTTCTTTTCCAAAACCTGAGACTGAGAATAAAATGAAAAGTGTCTAAGGACCATGCCTATTGGAATGTTGCTACCACATTTCACAAAGAATGCTTCTGATTCATTAAAATGCTGATTTCTAAAAATACCAATGTGTCACATCTGGTATTAGTTTATTCTGCAAACCAGAAAATGTCGTTTCAGCTTGCAATTAGTATTAAAATGCAGGATGCTATATTCCCAGTTTAACTTTAATTGTGTTACATAATGTCAGCTTTAATGCATATGTTCACATGTATTTTTTTTTCAAATGTGCTTACATCAGTGGAAATCTGCACATAATGTTTTAGATATAAGGCATACAAATAAATGAATACAAAAATGCATTTGCCCTTGGTCAAGACAACCTACACTTTTCTTTTTGCAATCATTTTCCATAACTACTCTACAAAAGTGTTATTCTGTCTGTCTTTCATATGCAAATAATACAATCCTAAATCACGTGTTGTGATTCCATGGCAGATTACAATGTGTCTTTATTGCACTCTTATTTTCCCTTTGTTCCAGTTAATTATAAAAGCTTGCAGTATATGTGAATAAATGTGCTACATTGGAATTCCAAACTAAGTGCAAAGTTTGCATAATCTGAAAGCCCTTTCTACCATTTGTGCATATTAATCACCCCTCTAACTGAATATTATTTCTTGAAAACATTTCACATATGTTAGATCTCTGAAAGTCCAAAGTTAAGCTTTAAGATGATGAACACGTCTAGAGTCTTTCCAGTTCAGGTACTCCAAACAACTTTTATATGTGATACACACACACACACACACACACACACACACACACACACACACACACACACACACAAACACACTCACACACACACACTCACGCACACTACACACACACACACACACACACACACACACACACACACACACACACACACACACACACACACACACACACATGCACACACACACAGACACATGCATGCATGCACACAGACGCAAACACAGACACACACACACACATGCACACGCATGCACACACACACACGCAAACACGCAGATGGACACATGCACCCACGCACACAGACACAAACACAGATACACACACACACACACACACACACACACACACACACACACACACACATACACACATATACACATGCACACACACACACACACACACACACACACACACAGAACACACACACACACACAGACACACACACACACATGCACACAGGCAAACAGACAAACACACAACCGCACACACACAAACACAGACACACACACACACACACACACACACACACACACACACACACACACACACACACACACATATATACACACAGAAACACACACGTACACAGGCACACATATGCACCCACAGACACAGGCACACAGGCACACAGACACACGCACACACACACGTAAGTTTCATGTCTATTTATGGCTGCTAGCACATGAATCACAAAATAAAATATATGAGTGGCTGCAGTGGTGGCTGGTGACTTCAAATTAAAGGGGGGCTGCAAGAGACAGCCAAATAAATGGGGCCAATGAGAAGGGGTGTGACCAATTAGAAAGGGGTGGAGCTATGCTCAAAACCACAACAACTGGAACTTTTATTAAATACGCTGCCCTGGGTGCCAAACCATCATTACAAGAGTCCAATCAAGACAAAATGAAGTGTAGAAGAAAAAAATATTTCAACGCATTGGCTACATGGCAACGTACTTAATATCTACATGGAAACACAAAGGTTGTGAGGCATGAAAAAATAAATTGCTTTTTAAATACATTACTGGAATGCCAGTCAAAATCAAGTATAAAAAAAACCAAGCAGCACTCAGCTCAAACCACTTCTCCTTGTACTGCAGTTCTAATTATAATTTATATTCAGCTGTATAAAATTACCAAGTAACATGCTGAAAGTAGCAATCTCTATGATACCCCCACTTGTAAAAATGTTTCTTATCCAAAAAAGACCTGCTGCCTGACAACAACTATCTACTTGTTTCATGGAGAACACATGATCAAAGTAAAAAATGAACAGCGAACAAGAAACAAGCTCAAGATAAACTGCTTAAAGGATTACTGCACAAGTTATGGACCACACATGATAGATTGGCATTCTGTTTAGTTTACGGTTACGGGTAAAGCCTGCAAAGATAACTGCAAGTCTCCAACAAATGTAATGAGCTTCTGAAAATACTGTAATCCTGTCCTTTATTACAAATACTGTCATATGCATTTCAATTCCTAAGGCTTATTCGTTATCTAGTTATGCAAATATTCTCTGCATGGCAACAATGAAAAGGCTTTCAAAGTTGGTAATTCTTTAACAGTATGCTTATTAAAGCTTACTGGCATCTTACAATCTCCGACAAGCTTACCTGATGGTCATTAAAGCATTGCTACTTTAATACAGAGCAACAGGGCACTGCAACAGCATGCATTTTCTGAATAATAAGATGCATAAATCAACAGTATAAAAATATGACAGAAAACTAGAACATTCTGCAAAATCAAGGACAGATGAAAAGCCACGGTCATACTTGTGGTCTACCTTGGATGGGGGAATACTCTGCACACTTATGCTGCATAACTGCTCCTTGCCTTGCTTGGACACATCCAGAGCCACGGCAATGGGGAGTGGAGTGCAACAAGTAGGTCACAGTTTGAAATGTCTCTGGCTGACGATGATGACTCTGACACTCATACCTCTCAACCTCAGAGCAAGAAATCTGGACAAAGCCATAGACAGAAGTGGGACAAAGGGCCAAAAATAAAGGCATTTTTAAAGATTGCTCTTATAAACTTAGAAAGATAATAGAATAGTAGTAGATCTTGCATTAGTATGAATTTTTGAAGGGTATGAAGTCTGAAACCCAAATGTATGCCATTACTTTCTAACTTCAGTCTTTAATGATTTGCACTAATTTGCCAGAAAACCACAATTTTATGAAAAACGGACCAAAAATGTGATGTAAAAATCTGTACACACTATGCACAAAGACACAAAAAATAGACATAGATAAAGGAAAATATGCCTTTCTAAATCTCACTGAACTTAATAGGCAACTAAGAGGGCTAATTGGATCAAACAAAGCCAACTTTGATGTTAAGATAGCCTATCAGGTGAAAGACAATCATCAGTTCCAACTTTTCTTCCCACTCACCTCAACCATTCACAAGAAATACCCTCAAACATAACCTCTTCAACTACAACTAGGGAGCATGTGCTGGTTGCACTCACTATAACCAAGAACACAGCCTACATGGGCCCCAAAAACATCCTGGGACACCTCCTGAACAGTATAAAATATGACTTATCAGGACCCCTGGAGTCACTATTTAACTATAGCATTAAAACAGGCTTTGTGCCATGAGAATGGAGGACTGTGGTGGTCATCCCCCTTTATAAGGCAGGACCCTTAACAGATCTTGGAAACTACAGACCTGTTAATCTGACCAGTCTTATTTGCAAAGCCATGGAAAGAATTATCAAGACAGACACAGGAGACCTCCGGACACTGGATCTATATTAGCCTGGCTTGTCAGAGAAAGGTTCTGCTTACTGAAACTGCTGGACCTTTTTATAAGGTCACTAAGGCAATGGATGAGGGGAAAACAGTGCATACGGTCTACCTAGATCTGGTTAATGCATTTGATACAATACCACACAAAGGCACTGTCAGCAAACTTACAGAAATAAATGCAAACACCTTGAAAACATGTTGAATAGCTACGTGGCTTATGGATAAGGCCCAAGAGGTTAGGATCAGTGAGGTCACCTCAGCAAAGAGACTGGTCACCAGTGCAGTCCCTCAAGGCTCTGTGCTGGACCAACTCCTTGAATGTCAAAGTCAGTGTCAAAGGCACCTAGCTAACCAAGTTTGCAGCTGATTGCAAACTGAGAACACCCTTCAGTAAGGTCTTAACACAAACAAACACTTGGTGCCAAAGCTATGATTTAAAACTCAATACCAAGAAATGCATTATAGTATCTTTTGGGAAGTCAGCCACCCTGAGTAACTATGTCATCAATAAAAGTTGATCCATTAGTCAGGGATCTGAGAACTCATGAGGATAGTAATGTAGCCCTCAACCAATGTGTCCAAGGTAGTTCTACGTTGCTCAACATATAAGTAAGTGCATGGCATCTAAGTCCAGAGCGGTCATTGCACTGCTGTACTCGGCCCTAATCAAACTCATCATAGAGCATAAGGCCCCCTTTGATATTTATCTGACCAGACGCATGCAGCAACTGGAAAGTCAATAAAGGTTCCTTACAAAAAGAATAGAGGGAGTAAATATAATATCCAATGCTGATCACCCCAAGGCTTATTTCTTTACTCAGTATCATACAGACCTCTGACAGGTGATACTTGCCTAGTTTGCAAGGCACCCCTGGACCCTGTTTTGATGAACCTTTTGTACATCTGCAAAAAGCATCAAAACTACATTAAAAGACCTACATTTTGCTTGCATCACAAATAGGACATGTTGGATAGACAGATATGTTTCTCAGAGAATTTCCATTCTCTGAAACAGGCTCTCCCTCCACTTCAAACAAAATTCTTCCAACCCTATTTAAGCACAACTTTGGAGGGATGATCGGAAATTCACTCCTGGTCTGACACCTTTGTCTCTGATGGACAAACAGTCAATAAATCACCCTTATATCAAAATAAAAATTTGTGGGTCACATTTGGGTTGCATGGATAGGCTACAAGAGCCCTAGTGGTCGTTAGCCTAGTACACACACACGTATGAACCTGTGAGACTAAAGGATTATATCAAAATTGCAGCAGGAACACAAGCAAATGGTGAAGAAGTAAAGTCTAATTTTAAAAAGCCTTCTGGTAATTTGGTAGTTTGGTAATATAAAAAAAAGTTTAATTGACACATGCAGAGATATTATAAATTAAAGTTAAACTAAAATATTACTTACACACTCACTTTTCTATTTGTGCAAAGAATACATACATTACTGCTATCAGAAGGGACTATATTAAAACATCGAAGTTTCAAAACTTTGAATGTTCTAATATCGACCTCTATTCAGCGAAAGTTGAAAATATCGAAGCAACAGAAAACCAAATTCTTTACTAGGGAACGAATTTGGTTGTCTGTTTCTGTTGCTTTGGTATTTTCAGCACTGTGGTGGAAAGTTAACGGGTTGGGTTCAGATAAGTGTGCAATTGAGCGTGGGTTAGGTTAGTTAGAGTTAGGGTGCGGGTTAGGTATGTGTGCGATTGTGTGGACGTGAGGGTTAGGGCGCGGGTTAGGTATGTGTGCAATTGTGTGGACTGAGGGTTAGGGTGGGTTAGGTGAGTTAGGGTTAGGGCATGGGTGAGGTGAGTGTGTGATAGTGATGGACCTTAGGGTTAGGGTTTGGGTTAAGGTAAGTGGATAGTTAGTGGTGTGTGTATAGTTTAGTGTAGGGTTAGGTGTAAGAGTTTAGGTGTATGTGTGTGGATTGCTGTTTGTTTGGTGTGCTTCTGTTGTGTGCATGTGTTTTGGAACAGCAAATTTTTTCCCTAGGAAAAAATTTGCTGTTCTGTATGTTTGATGTTTTCAGCTTTCGCTGAATAGGGGTCGATATTAGAACATTCGAAGTTTTGAAACTTTGATGTTCTAATATAGACCCTATCAGAATGAAGCAATAACATCTGTAAGGGGTTCTGGTGGTTTACCTCCTCAGCCCTCCACTACTGACTTTCCCCATAAATATAATGAATAAATGAAGAGTGGGAACTAGACAGAGGTATAAAGTCTATGTACAACTACACTGCAAATGTTTGCTGTGTTACACAATCAAAAATTAAACAGTAACTTATGCTTCAGCAGTTCTGCTTCAGCAACAACTTGCATGGTACTGAACCACTTTCAGTTAAGTAACAGAATGCCACAAACCTATGAATGAAAGTTGAATGTATTAAGAAATTTATATTTTTAGGTTTGTGTGAATAATGGCTTAATGTTAATTTAATAATGTATAAATATATATATATATATATATATATATATATATATATATATATATATATATGTCATAAGTTTTAATGGTTGGAAAATAACACATTTTTGTGCAAATTTTAAGAATTTTAAGTGCTCTATTTAGTCAGAGTTTTAGTTTGTAGTAGGAAATTATGTCATTGTCAGCTGAACACATATAGAGTATATATAGGGTAGTTTGAATATGTGCTTTCTCTTGCTTAATGGCCTGAAGAAACCCTTTTGGGTGAAAGCGCTTGCCGAATTTTGTCATTGTTTTAATAAACTCAAATATTTTATCCTGATCAGACTTTGAATTTGTTTGTGTTGAAGTGAACATTGTGTAGACTGGTGACCAAAAGTGGTTGGAATAGCGTATGTGGACTGTATTGCCCCGCCAATTTCCGTTCCTGTATTTTTGTGTCGGCTTGATTTTATTCATTCATATATTCAGGATTCGGGACTCTTGGGCGGCAGTTGGAGTCTGTTATTTCATTTTGTTTGTTATCTGCTGCCTGATAGTCATGGTGGAGCCAGTCATATCTAACTTAGAACTACCCTACAACCCTCAGAATGACGGGGATTCTGATAGGTTTGAAAATTGTGTATCCGGAAAGAAAAACCCATTGCTCTCGTATGATGTGGCCTCGGATTTGAATGAAGGGCTACATGCAGAAGCCAGTTGCAGTGGCCTGTCTACATTGATGAATCAGTTAGAGATAGACTTTATTAAATTGAAAAGAATGCATCTTCAGCGCCAGCACTTTGAGGTGTGTATTTCCCGGAAAATCATACCGAGGGGGTTGCGAATTTTAAAAATGCCAACTACAGGTACATTATATCCATAACTTTTCTACAAATGGCAACAAATCAATATTGATACTAGTATGCAGTATATGATGTTATTAAATGATTATTTTCATCCAGAAGAAGAAACATTGCGTATTCGAATTAGAAAGCAACAATGTTTAATTTCAGAAACATATCCTGTAGCTACAGTTGATAAAAGTTTTGAGAGACTTTTAGACAATGTTTTTATGTATGAAAAGAAATTGGTGGAACAAAAACAAAATAAGATTCGTAGAGATACCACCGATTTCCAGAAAGGCCAAGTCTTCACTTGGCCTAAGACTACATTTGTTAAGGATAGATTGGGGAAAGGTTCTAACAACAACAATACTCTTGATACAAGAAACGTTGGACAAAATGCCTCTGATGATAGGAATACACAATTTGTTAAGTATGTTGTGAAAAATTATGTACCTGCTAGTAATGTTGATAATAGTATTGTTACCACAGCTATACTACATCAAGAGAATGGTAACAAAGATGTGTTGGCACTGCCTATCACAGGTTCTGAATGTTCAAATGAAAATAATAGTCCTAGGACACTATATAGTAATGTTGTTGTGAATTCTGGACAGTTGACAGAAATTTCTGATCAAGTAGAGAAGGGTGACTCCTCAGTCAGAAGGAAAATTAAAAGTAATCATAGTGCTGACCCAATCATTGGATCATCTGGTCTGACCCCTTTCCCAATTTCCAAGCCTCGGAAGGGAGGGAGGGACAGATCCATGAGCAGGGGGAGGCAGAAGAGGAGATTGATAGACGAGGACCCAGTAGGGCCTACTTTAAGGAAAATGTGGGAGAGAACCAGCAATCACTAGTTTGGAATATTTCGAAGAGGCAGCTATGAAGGGATGAGATTGCTGTCTTAGAGAAGGGACTTACTTTTATTCCCTCTGTTAAGAGCAACGTGACTGACTCGGTGATAGATGTTAAAATGTTTGCACGTAACATACAATTGCGACTAGACTATGGTGATGTTCCTTCCACTAGGCCCAAGTTGAATTTTAAAAAAACGAGTGTCTACATGCCTAATCTGCACCCGTTGATTGACGCTTTCTCGAAACTTGTTGAGGAAGATCTGTATAACCTTGATAATAATAGTAGAAATAGAAAATGGTATGGTAAATTACCACCAGGACAAAGAGTTGCTCTGAGAACACTCAAAAATGACCGGAATATTATAATTAGGCCTGCGGATAAAGGCGGCCCAGTTGTCATCATGGATAGATATGATTATGTAAATAGAATGGAGACCATGTTAGCAGATGGTCAGTTTTACCATTACATCAATATCCACCAGGTGGACAGAATAATTAAGAGGGTAACAGATACAATATTGAGCCTTCGAGATAGAGGATTTATTAAAAACAAAAGCAAGTTTAATTAGCGCTTTCAGAAAGGTTAGTACCTTTCCTTCATCAGACATCTTGCAACATAATTAAATTCTCCTTATATAACCTTACTTGCTGTTAAGTAATCACAATCAATTAACCAATACAAGAAAGTTAAAATAAAAGGAAAAGCAACAGTTAAACAAATATACTTAAACTAAACAGTAAACAGACCTTAACAGCTACAGACTAAAAATCCTTAACCTATTTAGGTTGGATACACCATTACTTCTAGATTTAATACCAGTTAATAAGTTATTATTAAAAATCCTATAAATTATTTAATTTCAGTACATAGAAATATATATTTTTGTATGTATTAAATTAAAACAAATAAATAAAATGCTATAAACACTTTCTCGTTCCCCTAAAGCCAACTGACCAACTGTTTAATTTTTTCCTATTAAAGGATCCCCTAATACCTAGTATCCAGGGAATGCCCAAGGTGCACAAACATCCTACAAGTCCTCCAATGAGGCCTATTGTTGCCGGGAGGGGTTGGACTACAGAACCTGTCTCACTGTACTTAGAAACCAGACTTAGGCCCATAGTTAATTCCTACAACTATATCTTACGACACACTAAACAATTTTTAATGATGTTATATGATAGAATGTCAACTATACCAGAAGACCTGTCATATTTACTAGTCACCTTGGATGTCCAATCCTTATTTACCATCATTCCGAATGATGATGGTATTGAATGTGTTCGGAGATGTTTACAGGACTATAAGTCCGCTACTGAGACATCTATTGAAACTTTATGTGAATTGTTAAAACTTGTACTAACTAACAATATATTCACATTTAACAATAGAATTTACAGCCAGAGAGATGGCATAGCTATGGGCACTTCGTGTGCCAATAGCTACGCCAATCTGGTTATGACCGAGTGGGAGAGAAATAGCTTATTTCAAATGGAATTATTCAAAAGGTCAGTTCTATTTTATGTACGTTTTGTAGACAACCTTTTTTTGATTTGGACAGCAAGTGCAGATGAATTATCTGACTTCCTGACATGCATTAATTCTTTGACAACTTATTTAAGATTCACAATGAATGCTTCAAACACGATGGTTTCTTATTTAGATGTATTTGTTGAGAGACTACCCAATGGGTTATTGAACACTGGGGTTCATAGGAAATCCTGTTATAGAAATTCTCTTTTACACAGGACCAGTATGCACCCCAGGTATGTCTTCAATAATATAATAAGAGGACAGATGATGCGAGTCTCACGACTTAACTCAACTGAAACTGGTTTTCAGAATGAGTTACTGAACTTACAACGACAATTATTTGATAGATCTTATAATTTACAAGAAATAGAGTGAGGCTTTATGGGGATCGAAGACCTTAGGAAGGACAGGGCAGCACCATATTTTATGCCTAGGAATGAGATTACTCTAGAACGGACAGATATGATGGATGAGGTGGCTTCCATCAGAAAAGAAACTAGTGTCAATTTATTATACTCAAGACGTTAGTGCAATTAAAGACATCTATTTTAAGCACTGGGATTTCTTGACAGTTAATCCCGATATTCAGGGAATAGTGGGTAGTACACCCAGTTTTAGGTTCAAGAATCGGCTTAACCTACATAGAGTTTTATGTGGTCTGCAGAGGGTTGATAATTGCTTTATGTTTGGTTCCAGTGATGGAACCACCCAACCCTGTCATAGGTGTAGCTATTGCCCTATGATAGATAGTACAGCTATGTTCATCCAACCAGTTACTCAGCGCTGCTATCACTTTTTTCCTAGAGCCACCTGTGATACTAAACATGTGATCTATCTTGCCACCTGTTGGTCCTGCCCAGCGTTTTATGTGGGCATGACCGACAGGCGACTTAAAGATAGGATTTGGGAACATCAATATAATATCCAAATTTAATCTGATAAAAATGCCCTGTCGATACATGTCATAGAAACTTCCTGAACATGTGTTTAATTTTCTAGTTATACAGATAAGTAGACCCACTATAAGGAGGGGTGATATAATGAATCAGACTGAACAGATTGAAACTAAGTGGATCATAAGGTTGAGAGCGGACCGACCCCCTGGATTGAATGAGAGAGTACCCCTGAAGCCGATACTAAAAGGGAGAAGAGTCGGGGTGTAGACCCAAGGAACTTATCATTGTTCATTGATTTTATACTAATATGTCTGTGCCACAAACCTATGAATGAAAGTTGAATGTATTAAGAAATTTATATTTTTAGGTTTGTGTGAATAATGGTTTAATGTTAATTTAATAATGTATATATATGTGTCACAAGTTTTAATGACTGGAAAATAATACATTTTTGTGCAAATTTTAAGAATTTTAAGTGCTCTATTTAGTCAGAGTTTTAGTTTGTAGTAGCAAATGATGTCATTGTCAGCTGAACACATATAGAGTATATATAGGGTAGTTTGAATATGTGCTTTCTCTTGCTTAATGGCCTGAAGAAACCCTTTTGGGTGAAAACGCTTGCCGAATTTTGTCATTGGACTAATAAACTCAAATATTTTATCCTGATCAGACTTTGAATTCGTTTGTGTTGAAGTGAACATTGTGTAAACTGGTGACCAGAAGTGGTTAGAATAGCGTATGTGGACTGTATTGCCCCGCCAATTTCCATTCCTGTATTTTTGTGTCGGCTTGATTTTATTCATTCATATATTCAGGATTTGGGACTCTTGGGCGGCAGTTGGAGTCTGTTATTTCACTATGTACAACTACACTGCAAATGTTTGCTGTGCTACACAATCAAAAATTAAACAGTAACTTATGCATCAGCAGTTCTGCTTCAGCAACAACTTGCATGGTACTGAACCACTTTCAGTTAAGTAACAGAATGCATACATACTAAGTAAGCTACATAACAGCATCGCTTTTTATTTTTTATTTTGTTTTACGAAAGAATGTTTAGACCCTGGAGCAACTTTCTACTGTAAACAGAGATGTATATGTCAACAATAGGCGATTAACTGCAATAATAAAGCTGACAAAATTTATTATAGTGTGCACGTGTAGGACTATATCTGTTAATGTCGATATTTTCTAATCATTGAATAAACCACACACAACTGAAAAATAAACACCAATATTAACAGAGATAGAAAACAAAAAAATTCAGACCTACAGCAATTGAAAAATAAAAGCAAATGCTTTCCTTTTCTGATCATTACAAACACTAAAACCTAACAGCATGTATTGCGCAGACATACTTTGCCTGAACTGCGGTACTGTTAATGAAAGGGTTTTCATAACACACTGTGCACAGCACTGGGATTAGGGTCATCAGCAGGCATATTTAGGGTTAGCACACAAGTAAAGGGGATGCGGGGGGCTTCTCCAGGTATATGGGAAACAGAAGACTTTAATCACTGTAAACAGGTTAGCTTAGCTATTCACATTTTACCATTTACAGTGTGATATATAATGACTAATGCATTTGTACAATTCTGTTTGACCATATGTGCATCTATGCCAGTTGTGAGGAACATGGGCCACGTCAAGAAATATTTTCAAGTTAGGAATTTATATGCTGTTTGAAACTAAAACAGTAGTAACTACCATACCTTATGCTTCACATCCCCTCATCCATATATGCAAAAAAAAATAAACTTCTGTCAATACATTTTACAGTACTACTCTGTCATGGACAAGGACTCAGACAATTGATAGGGAGGACTTTTCTTAAGACTTTACATTCATTTACACTACATGTATTTCACAATGCTGAAAGCTCTCATCTCAAAAGTGCAATAAAACAATATTGATACTTACACAACATTTAGCATCAGAGTGCCCAGACTGTTAATCATATTCTACCACTAATGCCAGCTATCATGAAAAAAGATAAAGTTGTGGCATAAGGAGATTACCATAGATCAGGCTCTTTCTTTTGTGACTCCATTTCTATATATGAATATCACTACAACTCCTTTGATTATATTGAGGGAGCCCATATACAGAATCCCAAAGTACAAGCCCTGGAGGAAAATCCCATCAGCCTCAAGGAGAAGCTAACTATTTATCTAGCCCTCATGACCTTCAGTTCAGTTATCATATCTGCAACTTTGCAGATGTCAGAAATACACACCACAGTGATGTGGTATATTAGCAAGGTACTCATTCCTATATCATCTGCAAACTAGCCTATGATCATATCATAGAAGAAATATAAACAAATCTAACTCAATAATCTCTTTCATAGGTTCATAGGTACTTAATAGACTATTTATCCATGAGGATCTTTAGAAGTCTAACTCTGAATTCCCATTCTAAGCAAAGACAAATGCAATCTCATATATGTGTTAACATGACAAGAATGCCGTAATTATGCCAAAAGTGGGTCTGCTGACCTGTTTATCATTTGTCTATATTGTCAGCTTCTTTACTCTGTTACATGCCAGATCCAAGAAACTGCAAACGATACAATTCAGTCAGCTGGAGCCAGTGTCATTGTTATGTATTTCTAGAAACTCCTCTTATTTAAAGGATGCCATTAAACATGAAAATAAAAAGGGTGTCGCTCATTCACATGGGTGTTTTTGAACAGACTAGCCTTGGTTAAGTTTTCTAACACAAACATTGGTGCTTCACACAATAACATAACTTCTGCAGAGTGCCCTCTTAACTTAGTAAAAAGCCAATGTGCTATGTCCAGACCTCAAAATTCTGAACATTGGAAGATTTCAGAATAGTACCACAAACAAAGACATCCTTTTTTTTTTTTCTTGATTTGGTGTTATGCTTTCTACAGAAATTCAGTGACCTACCACTAGAAAATCATGCCTATTTAAGGATTGCCTTGGCCTCTGTGAACAATAAACTATGTTTGCCTGCAAGGATCAGCTCCATTTGTCTGACACAGATGATTGTCAATCATGTGAAATGAAACAGTTAAAATTCAACTGGATCTCAAAAGAAAAGTTTTTTGAGAGAGGAAGCTCCCTGGACCTTACCAACACAGTTACTTACTTACTTTATATATACCGACTCTACAATCATAGTCATGATGAAGAAAAATGAAAAGCTGCAAAGTTTCAAACACTACCACTGCAATAATAGAAAATCTTCTGGCAATTATTCTCCTTGGTAAACTACAAACAACAATTTTTAACTCACGGAAGTGCACCCCATTTGCAACTTCTTTTAGTTCATACCCAACCAAAGAAAAGGACACCATATACAGTTTCTGCTTGTATGTCAATATAGACATTTCTCGAATTGTTGTAAAATACTTCTTGAAGGTGATCCTTCATCTTAAGCCACCAAAGTATTCTGTAGATCAGTACACAACTTGTTTGTTTTGTTTGCCAAATATATATAATATAATTGCACTGATACACATACATACGTACCACCAAGAAGAAAAGAAACTGTACTTCTTCTTCTTCTTCTTTTTCTTCTTCTTCTTCTTCTTCTTTTTCAGCTGCTGAAATTAGGTCGCCAAGCAAATAAAATCCAATAATCCACCACAAGTCCACAACAGAAACTGGCTGCAACTGTTTTCCTCTCGCTCTTTTCCCAGCACATAAAGCCCGGGAAGAGAGCGACAACCAATCAGCAGCCATTTAGCCCATCCACGTCATGTACATGCCTGCGGACGTGGCAGTCCGAACCCCTTCCAATTCTATGCGGTTCCAAACCACATAGACTGCTGGGCATCACATTGATGCCTTAATTCGCTATCTGGACTGCAGCGCTGGAGTGGATCTCTAAGAGAAAGAGAAAAAAAAAACGTATTTTTTTAAAACCACCGCAACCCAGAATTTGAAAGTGCGCATGCTCGTACTCACAGACGAGTCAGCCGGGTGATAAGAGAATGAGAAAGACTCACTAAAGAGTGAAAGACAGTAAAAATTAAATAACTGCCAACAATGTAGATTTCTCAATTTGGACAAGCAAGTAGAATTAAGAGGGGTGTGTTACAGAGTCCAAAGGTTTTACTCATGTGACTTTGAGCGGGTGATTTACTGTGCTTGTTGTCAGAAATGTAACTCATTCTACATTGGGAAAACCGAAAGGAAGCTTAGAAAGCGCATTTACGAACATCTTTATGGCATAGGGAAGAATGACCACACTAATGCTTTGGCTAGGCATGTCATTGACTTCCCTGAGCATTCTTTCAAGTTTTCTGTGTTACATCAGGTTAGAGTCGATGAAAGAGGTGGCCCTTGGCAACTAAATCTGGAATTGGAGGAATTAAAATGGCAAATTAGGACAGCCTCACATACTCCCCCAGGTCTCAACGAGACAGTTTCTATTAAGTGTTTACTTAAACTCTTAGCCTTAAAGAGATAGCTTTCTGTTTTTGTGAAATAGAAATCCTATTTATTGTTATTTTGATTTTAGCTATGTGATTTATTTATTTATTCATATTTACACACATTTTAGTTTTAGATGTATTTTTAATTTGATGCATGTTGGTGTATTTATTTTTTAATACATTAACTAATAGTGGTTTTTATTATTTAGTTATGGTTGATTTCAATTATATTTGTATCTCCTTTTAAGAGAAGGTTGTTTTTTCAACATGAGCTTTGTGTTGTTGTTGATCTTTAAAGTAAGGTTTATTTGTTTTTTGCTGTCATGGCTTTATAAACTATTTAATGAAGAATGGTTGATTTTGCTAATTAACTAATTAATTAACCTGTTTGAAATCCTTTAAATAGGATGTGACGTTTTTTTAAAGTTGTCTGAAGAAGGAAAAATATCACAGTTAGATAAAAGTGTTCTTTCAGTTCTTGCATGTTTTCTTTGCTGAGATATCTCTCAGGATGTGTAGAACTATAACTAGGGACTAATTTTCTTTGCTGTGATATCTCTCAGGATGTGTAGTACTATAACCAGGGACTAGTTTTCTTTGCTGTGATATCTCTTAGGATGTGCAGTACAATAACTAGGGACAAATGAAGGAATGGCTGCCTTGGGCATAAGCTATTAAGGGTGTGATTGGCACCCCAGAAGAATCATTGATTGGGCAGCCATGCAGTAACAACAGCCATTTAAACAAGCATGGATGATATTATAACTGTTTGAATGAATGTGTTTGGTTGATTGTAGTGTTAGTGTTTGTTTGTATCTATAAAAAAAGCTAGTATAACCTCTTGGCTGCAGTTAAAAAGGCCCTTGTTTTTTCTCAACTTTGGGTTGAAGGGGTGCTATTCCATGGATCGCTGAGGGTGCAAAGTGACCAAGATATGGCTCTAAGGGTACATGGGAGCTTGTCGCACAGTTTACCTACATATGTTACAGAAGTACATTTTCCCATACTACCTCTCAGGTGCTATGATTTAGGCATAGTGTTATGACTTAGGGCTCAGAATTAGCCATGCTCCTCAACTTACAGATTTTTCTCGTGATGTCAAACCTGTTTATGGGTATATAGTTTGTTAAATAGATAAATAAACTAAGTTTATGCAAAGATTCCCTATCATTAGCTGTATAGGTCAAGTACATGAAGACACTGTACTTTGATTTTTAAAGGCCATTGCTATGGTTTTGATTGCTCAGAAGTTAAGAGGTATGAACTCACCAAGCTTACCAGATTTGGAAATGTTAGCAAATATCCAACCAACTATCACAGATTACAGAAACAGTTTCTGTATGTGATGGTGTCAGTAAGAGATGGGCAGTTAAAGGAAGTGTAAGACCTCATGTGGAAATGATTGTTAGATACTTTTGAAATTGTGATGAAATTCCAGCCATAAAAAGTCCCTGTCAAGGATAAAACAGACTATTTTAGTGGAGAAAACATATTTGACAAATGACAATGACAACAGATTCACATGATGTAATGAAGAGCTGGGAGTCATTGTGACTTGGAACAAGTACAGAGCTAGGAGCAAATTTGTTATTAGAACTTGCAGGAAATATTTTGAGAAAATAATGTTATTTCATGTGCTGAAGTTTTTAAATCCAAACCTATTCTCCTCATGGGAGTAAAAGCAATGTTATGATTTAAACTAGACATCACGCAAGGGAGAATGTGGCATCATCTACATACTTAATTAATTTTGAACCTAGGTAGTGAATGACCATATAATTCACATAATAATAAGATAGTGGATCCAAAAGTGACCCTTGGGGCACATCTGTGCTGACTGGCTGGAAGGAAGACCCTGACCTGTTCCACCTGACAACCTGTTTTCATTTTAATAAACAGCCAAAGTGCTACCTTCTATACAAAGTCAAAAATCAATATCATAAATATCTCTCATAAGGCTTTGATGCAATCCTAAGTCAAAGGCATTAAAGAGGTCAAGAAATATAGAATCAACTGCCACATAACTAGACTTCAATTGAGTCTAGATACAAAATAGCCATGAAATAATGTTATTGTTTTATTTGTGACTTACTGCATTACAGTTGAGTTTCCTAAGTATAAAATGTAATACATTTACATTCCCCATTTACAAAACATGTTAAGTATTGTATAGATGACAGTCAAATAGTTCTTGTTCAGTATGTGCTGATCTATTAGAAAGGATGATACATGGGGTTGCTTGAGGTGCTTTGTGGCAGGTGGGATGCATAGCAGAGAAGCAATGATTGCACTATTTCTTTATAGCATATAATGTGCTTGGAGAGGTTATATTATGCTTAGATTTATAGTATCGTCTTCATAGTATATGACGTTACTTGGGGTTATAAGCCACAAGTCACAAAATGTTCTCCTTCACAGTTTCCTTATGTTCTGTTGAGTCACCAGAATGTGTTATCCTTTTCCTGAATATTAAATATTAAAACATTTAACTTAAACATAAAAGAAACAGAAAAAAAATTTTTTTTTCCAAGGAGGCATGTCCCCTGCACCCTGCGGACTTGGCTCCCCATGCCTCCTTCCCCATTTTTTATATACCAAATCCACGGCTGTACTTCATTGGAGAAAAAGGAAAAAAAAAAACACCGAAAGTGCATTATGGCTCACACACAGTCTAACACAATGCAATTAAGCAATCTACGATAATGAAAAGTCAGTGTAAATGCTTGTGACCCTATTATATTCCATAAATCCTCTCCTGTTTGTTTACATAGTTTCCAAATTCATTTCACTAAGTTATAGGTTTGTACCACTTACTTTGTCAAATGATACTAACTGTAGAAATAATTATATTTTGTGAATCATTGGAATTCAGTTTACTCTGTGTTATGTTATTTGAGAACATTTTATGTGAGGTATTTGGAATAGATCTTTTGTGAGAATAGTTATTTTTTTATATTAGACATTGAATTTATTTAAAGGGATTTGTTTATACTTTTGTATTGAGGTTCAGAAGGTTAAATATAAAGGTTGGAGAGTTTATTTCTGAGGAGGGATTTCTGTTCAGGTCTTAGATTAGAATGTATTAGGGTTCCAGACATCTTCTGAAGCTTTGGAAACTAAGAAGGGGCTCACAGCAGGGTTGGTAGATTGCATTTACTTCTCCATTCAAGTCAAGATAATGGTTTCAGGAGAGCTTTGTAAGATGCAATGCTTATCTGGAGCATTCAATTAAAGTGATATGTATAAGCATTTATTTAAATGGAGGTTTTTATTTACAATACTGTTATTATTGTAATGCATTCAGCTGTAACATTAAGGTTCCCTACATGAACTTTTGTACGTGGATGGGCAGCTATCTCCTGTGATTGATGGGATTTTTCATTTTTTTGTCTTACCTTCAGTTCTTTCATATCTTTTGCAATATTTTGTATGTGGGTGGAGCAGTCCTTTCTGTTTTGGGGCTGAATTTCTCTTAGGTTTTCTGAGCATCCTACCCCTCCCCCCATTTTGTGTAACTTTCTGCAGGAATTAAGTGTTATTATGTAAATGCTTTATTGTTTAAGACTTTTAAATTAATATTTAAAGTAAGAACAGTACAGTTATGTAAATATCTATTTTTCTTTTGGGGGGTGTCATAGTAGCCATGCTTTCTACATGTATTTTATTGCAGTTATTTGATATATTTTACTACATTTATTGTGGTAATGTCTACAGATTTATGGTTTTGAATTTAAGGATAGTCTTTTTAATATTTTATTGTTCAGACACCCATGCACCTCAGTTTCTGTAGTACTGGGTTTAGATAATTTATTACAATTAAGTTGAGTTACTGATGACATGGGCAGAATTATAATAAACATTTGATGACATAGGTAGAGGGATAAACAAAATATCTTGTACTCTAAGTAAAATAAACATTTTTATCAAACCCCATTAATAGTGTCCTTTCTTAGGATAATTATATATAATTATCCTAATGGCTAGCTGATGTA
Source organism: Protopterus annectens (assembly GCF_019279795.1). NCBI lineage: Eukaryota > Metazoa > Chordata > Ceratodontiformes > Protopteridae > Protopterus > Protopterus annectens. The sequence continues at coordinate 744,165,445 of NC_056737.1, read as the reverse complement.
TCATGGTGTAATAAAATTCAGAATTTTATTTTATTTATTTAACATTTGTTTACCAGGAAAGTCCGACTTGGAACAAAACCATTTTTCAGCAGAGGCCCAGGAAGAAATGCTCCAGATACATGTCTTTGTAACGTGGGAGGAAACCGGAGTATCCGGAGGAAACCCACACGAACACATGGAGGACATGCAGACTCCACACAGAAGGCACCCCAGCTGAGAATTGAACTAGAGAACCTCTTGCTATAAGGTGACAATGCTACTGCTGCACCACTGTGAATGCATGCATTTTTGCTTTCAAATATTCTGCATGTTTCAGCCAGCTCTTGGATAAGGAGGGATACAACCCCAACTACAGTTCAGTCTATCCAAGATAGATTAGGAGCTCAAGTACTTACAGGAGGTGTCTGTGAAGGATGGGAGTGAGCAGCCTTTATCGACTTGCCCATTCTGTCAGGAGAGAGGTGCCTCTGGCCTGTCACTTGGATGGCACCTAGAGGGAGCACTACTGTTGCACCATGGAGGTTGGGCCTGCTAAGAATGTACTTACATTGACCAGATGAATGGACTGACTGGAGGTTTAAGCAAACAAAGGCATACTACTCATGGCAGCAGAACACAGCTGAGCTCAGGGAGCTGCCAAAGGGGGCATGGGTTACAAGGTAATAGTAGACTGAACCATGGGACTCTCAAATTAAGCCAGACTTAGGTCCTTACCTCCTGATTCTCACACTAGGAGAATGTATGGAATGACAGAGCTTTCTGGCCTGCAGTCAATAAGCTATAAAGCTATATGACTTTGCCCTAGACCAGGAATGCCTGTCTGCTGATCCAGCTGAACTAATGGACCATTTGTGAGGCACTGGGCAAAGTCCTATGGAGAAAAAAAAAAGTTGTGTAAGTTTCATTAATATATTTTCCAGATAATCTACGTGTCACAAATCCACAATCAATCAAAGACATTAATCTAAAATCTCATCTAAGTTCATCTAAGCTGCAGATAAACTAAAGTGAAAAAATATGCATATAACATGCATTAAAATTAAACACTATCTCTGCAGAAGAACTACTTCCACTTAAATCAAAAACATAAAACCAAACTGTAGTGTTACTTTTAGAAATAGAGTTGCTAAAACATAATAAAAAAATAAAGCAAAAAACCGACTACAACCAGTCAGTCAGAAAATGCTATTAGCCACAAAACAGACCTTATCCTAAATAACTTAATGAGAGTACACATCATAGAAATAGCCATAGTATAAGACTAACAAATTGTAACATAACACTTATTATGCTACAAAAATAGTAGAAAAACCTACCTAACAATTTTAAAAATAGGTTTAAAATCACACAAGAATTAGAGTTGAAAACAACCCATAAGACAGCCTGTTTAGAAGACCCTAAACTATCATTTGGAAGTTCTGTTCAACAGAATATTTAAAGATAACGTGCAAAGGTCCAGATATTTTCCTGTTTCTACTTCCAAATATTATAGCTGCATTTAAAAAAATATTGCCATATCTGTGCTAGCTAGCTGTTCTCATGGACATATCCAACTGTGAAATTAGTAGGAAAATTGAGGGTTTTTTGGACTTATACCCAGTCACAGTTATGCAACAGTAAACATGTGTTAAATATAAAAACACAATATATTCATTAAATAGATTCATATATTCATAGTTGGGTGCTGTCATTGAAACCCCAAATGATGTTAACATACTTCAAGAGGGTCTCACAGTAACAAATGACTGGTAGTCATGGCCTTAAGTTAAATGCAAAAAAATATATTATCATACCATTAGGCAAAAACACGGCCCTTACTGATTACCACATTAGCGGCAACACGCTAAGCACACAACCTGTGGTGACAGACCTGGGTACACAAGTTGACAACAATCTCACATTTGACCATCATGTAGCGGCAGTGGTCAGAAAAGTCTTTTACTTGGCTCATCTCATAAGTAAAGGGATTGCATCCAGAAGAAAAGGAAGTTATTACCTCTCTGTACACCTCCCTCATTAGGCCAATAATTGAGTACAATGCCCCATTTGTTATGTACCTCACCAAACACCTGCACCAACTGGAAAGGCCACAGAAATACCTCACAAAGAGAATCCATGGCCTCCAACACCTGTCCTATGCGGATAGTCTCATATCACTATCACTCTACTCTGTATCATACAGATTGCTCAGAGGTGATCTGTGTCTCACCTACAAGACAATCTCAGACCCTGCTCTACTAGAGGTGCTCCATATTCATAAGTCTAATGCCTCGTGTAGTACCCGATCGAAAGGCTTAAATCTAATATGTGACATTAACAAAACCTGCTGGAGGGACAGGTTGGTCTCTCAGAGGTTGCCCCATCTCTAAAATAGACTCCCCATACATGTCAAACAAAGTATGTTGCTGACCCTCTTCAAGCGCAGTGAGTGGAGGGGCAACCACAAATTTGTCCCAGTGGTTCCACCTGTGTCCCTCATTGATAGGGGCGACAGGTGCTGACTGAGGTTTTTTTGAGGGGATAAACTCTTGGCTAGGCTTGTAAGGGCCTCAGAGCCATTAGCCTAGTAATCTCCTATGATCTTATGATAGATAAGTAGTAGGCTAGCTGCCCTTGTGGGTCATTTTAAGCCTAGCCAGTTTCCCTTTTTGTATTCAAAATAGCCTATCTCATTTGGTTATAGATTGGCTTTACCCACCCCATGGTTAATAATTATATATTAACTCTAATAAGAATAACTGGGATCATACCATAGATAATTTGAGGAGAGCCGTGCATGGAATAAAACACTTAGGAGCTGCTTCTGTCTATTAATAGTACAGGGGGCTGTCCTGGTATAAATTCTCTGCTTCCTATCCATAGATCTAAGCTGCGCTTGAAAATGGACAAGGATGAACTTTGTTTTATGTGGATGGGGAGCCTGTTCCACAGCAGCGGTAACCTCTGCAAAATATGCCTGTCCCTGCAACTGTTTTGTTGATGTTGCAGAAGAGGTTTAGAGCACTAGACTGAGTATTTCTGATGCCATTTGATTTGCTGATGTGCAGTAAATCCATTAGTAATGGGTCAGAGAATGTCTTGTATGCCAGACACAGGTCACCTCTTAGCAATCTGTAGGATACCGAGTATAGTGACAGGGCTTTGAGTCTGACCATGTAAGACATGTTGTTTAGGTCTTGTATCCTTTTAGCAAGGTATCTCTGTGGGTATACCAGTTGTTGCATGTGTCTGGACAGATGCAAGACAAAGGGGACATTGTATTCAATGACTGGCATAATGAAGGCTGTGTAAAGGGCGGCAATGACATCCCTACACCTAGACACAATTCATTTGTTTATAAGCTGTGCAATATAGAAGGACTTTCTTACAACAATAGACGCATGTTGGTCAAAAGTTAGGTCACTGTCCACATTAGTTCCCAAATCCCAAACAACTGGGTCAAGGAATACTGTCAATGTGGTAGTTCCTGGAGGTAGATGATATCCCAAAGGACACAACAATGGAATTTAGTTGCAGACCATGATTTTGACACCAGTTATTTATTTGAGACAAACTTTTCTGCAGGATGGCTAAGTCAATTATAGATTCAATGACTGCTCCTAGCTTGCAGTCATCAGTAAACCTAGCCAGCCAGAGCCCTTTGGTATAGGCTTTTATTTCAGAAAAGTAGATACCAAACAGGAGAGGACACAGCACAGAATCCTGGGGGACTTCAGTGGTAACTGGTATCTTTGTGGCGGTAACTTCTATTTTGTTTATCTGTATCCTACCTGTGAGCCAGTTGGCAATCCAGAAGGTGACATAGGGGTTTGTTCCCAGTTTATTTAGCTTTTCTTCTAAGAATGAGTGGGGAATTCTGTCAAAAGGTTTAGCCAGGTAGAGGTATGTGGTATGTAGTGTTTGACTTCATCCATTGCTTTGGTGACCTTTTGAAAAAATGTACAAGGCTGAGTAAGCATGACCTGCCATTGACAAATCCAAACTCAGATGGGTCCACTGTTTGGAGGTTCCCTATGTCCTGATTGGTTAGTTACATTATAAGTCTTTTCTATGACTTTGCATATGAGACTGATCAAACTTATGGATCTGTAATTGCCTGGGTTTGGTGAAGGTTCTTCCCTCATGCAGAAGGATGACTGTACCTGTTCTCCAGTCACTTGGTGCAAAACCTGTATGGAGGCTGAGATTGACTAGTGTTGTTAGAGTGTGGTTAAATTGTGCTTCATGCTAGTTAAAATGCATCTAGGGATATTATCAGGGTTCATTGATGCAGTATTTTAGCTTTTGATAGCACTTTTATGATTTGATCTTGTGTGATAGCTGAAGGTGAGCCAGTGTCAGGTATATCTTGAGGTACAGATAGAGGAGGGAGAGACGGGTAAAGTTGCACTAAATTTATCAGTCAGTAGTTATACCTTCAGTGTCAGTGTAGGTTCATAGGTCAGTAATAAGCTAATTGCCCTTGCGAGCCATTGTAACCTGGCCAATTATCCCTTGTGAGACTCAAACCCTGCACCTTGTGTTTGTAAGGCAAACACCTTAACCATTAGAACACCCTCCCAACCCTAAGCAATGTCATTCACAATCAGCTCAGTGCACTGCTTTGTTCTGCTTTTGCGATTACAAACATAATTAAAAAAATGTCTTGTGATTGTCTTTGGCTTGGGAAGCTATTTTGGCCTCAAACTCAGCTTTGGAAATGTTATTAAGCTCCCACGTTTCTTTATTTCAATGACATTCAGGGCTCTAACACTCTGGAAATTGCTCTTCTTAGTTTTGGTCAAAATTCTTTTCCTTTTATCATAATGTTTGTTGATACTATGATTCCATCATGTCTTTTTTTCTGGGACTGCCCTGCACTTGTTTCTATGGGGTACAGCTCCATCTAAGTTTGCATGCTGGTATAGTGTGGTGGTATATGTTTGTGTGTATTCAGAGTTAACTGGATTTAGTGGGGATTTGAAGATGCCAGTGTATCACTTAGGAGTATGTAGTTTGTCTTAAAGAAATTTCTAGTAGTACTTTGGGTGGAAGGGATCTCTGGTTTGAGTTTTATTTTGAAGGAATCTGCGGACCTAGCAAGTGATAATGATATGCAAGGGATGGTATACCATGCTCCCATATTAGTAAGGATAAGATCCAAGATATTATTCCCACAAGTGGGTACTGTGACTAATTGTTCCAGGGCATTTGTACTGACCATCAAGTGACCCTGGGAATTATAGACCCACACGCTTGACTAGCCTCATCTGCAAGGCCATGGAAAGAATCATTATGGACCTTATTAACAAGGATATAGGCAACCTCCAAACTCTGGACACAACACAGTTCAGAATTGTTAAAGGTAAATCATGCCTGTTAAACATGGTTGACTTCTTCAAGATAGTCACCAAGCCCTGGATGAGGGAAAGACAATGCATGCCACCTATCTTGACCTAACCAAAGCATCTGACACTCAGGTATTATACAGAAACTCTCCCAACTGGGAATTAATCTCTACACTATCAGATGGGTAGCCAACTGCCTCACCAACAGGACGCATACTGTCAAAGTGGGTGACTTCACATCTAACAAAAGACCAGTCACCAGTGACGTACCACAGGGTTCTGTTCTGGGCCTCTTACTGTTCAGAATTTATTTCTCAGACATCCAGACAAACTCAGATGACCTATGGTTGACCAGTTTCACTGACAATTGCAAACTGGGAGCAAACATTGAGTCCCACAGTGATGTTAATATATATTGCAGACAGGGTTAACACAAATGATTGGTACCAAAGCCATGGATTAAAGCTAAATGCAAAAAATGCATTATTATTCCCTTTGGGTAAGCTGACATCCCTACTAATTACATTATAGACAGCACTCCCCCATGTGTAGACCCAGTGGTACATGATCTGGGTACTCAGGTTGAACTTTGACCACAATGTATCCACAGTAGTAAGGAAATTCTGCTATGTGGCACATCTTATAAGTAAAGGCACCCCATCTAGCTCTAAGGGTGCTATAATTCCATTATACTTGGCCCTCATAAGATCAATAATTGAGTACAATGCTCCATTTTGCATGTACCTCACCAGACACCTGGAACAATTGGTGAAACCACAGAGGTTTCTCACCAAGAAATGACAGGGTACACAAAACAAGTCAGAAATGGAAAGACTGAGAGCCCTCTCACTGAATTCTGTCTCTTACAGGTTGCTAAGGTGTGACCTGTGCCTGGCTTACAGTCAGTCTCTGACCCAGCCCTGATGAAAATGCTACACATTCATAAATCAAAATGTATGAGGGTCACTCACTCCAGAGATCCTAACCTAGCCTCTGACATGAGCAGGTCATGCTGGAGCGATAGATACATCTCCCAGAGATTGCCACTCCTCCGTAACAAGCTTTCACTTTACATGAAACAGAGCCCCTCCCTGACCCTCTTCAAACACAACCTAGATCAATGGATGGGTGACCGCAAGTTCACTCCTGGCTTGGCAATCATGTCCTTCCTGGACAGAGGAAGTTGGTATTAACTACCATAGACCCTTAACTCTGCAAACTTCACTCGCCTAACCACCAACAATTGGGACAACTTGAGATAAATATGGCTAGGCTTGTAAGGGCTTTAGGGCCGTTAGCCTAGTAACGTTCTATGAAACTATGAAACTATCGAACAAAGTCCAAGAATCTCTGTGCTTGTACACTAGTGGTGATGTTGACTTCCTAGTTTATTTTTAGACAGTTTAGATCACCAAGGAAAATGGTATTGGGTTTAATACTGAGTGATTCTGGTTCCTGCAGATAGGTGTTGTGGCTTTCTTTTACCATAGAGGGAGTTCTATACCTGGCTAATATATAGTATGGGGCCTTTCCGATGGTTAATTGGACATGAAGAAGCTTTAGTGCATCATGCTACTTTACCAACCTTGATGTGAGTGTCTTCTGTGTGTACATTGATACATTTCCACCTTTTTTCTCCTCCTGCGCAGTACCTTTTCTAAACATGTGGCTGGGGTTATACCCCTGCACAACTGGCATTCTCTCCACCATTTTAAACCATGGCTCCATCACTACACAGATGGCAAATGATAGTGTTGCCTGGGTGTCCATTTTTTACTACAAAAAAGTAACATTGTTATCTAGCAGAAGAAAAAAAAAACAGAACAGCCTGCCATTTATATAGGTTGTATGCTTAAGGACACCAGTAAATACTCGCCCACACTAATTGCCAAAAGAGAGTTGGCCACTTACTGAGACAGTAAGATTATGTACTTCAGGGAAAGGTGTACTGCAGAAAGAAATGTTGTTGCTAGCTTATTACCATGACTCTGAATCAAACACTTGCACTTCCACACCTGACCATGCTAGTGCTCTCCCTAGTGACCCATGCATGGTATTAGCAAATGCATCCCCCTTCACACACACACACACACACACACACACACACACACACACACACACACACACACACACACACACACACACACACACCAACATCTAACATTTGATCACATTCACAGAAACACTCACTCATATACTCACACCAACACACTCACACACCCATTCGGTGAGTGTCATTCATGCAGACATGCACACACTTCTACATAGATACATATACAATAACACACACTCTACCTCTGTAACTTTGCTGAACTTACTTTCACCACAAGTACTCCAATAAGAGAGAATGGGTGATCGTGTTTTAATGGCAGTCGTTTTTTCCTCATAGAGTAAAATCTTACTTGGCAGAGAGATTTTCTGAATCACTTGGCCTAACAAATCTGGCATTTTCTATGGAGAGCACATGGTTAATTCATCTTAACATCTCTCCCAGTCCGCTGCATTGGCATGTGACTTTACCCATGAGACTGCTGTCTGCTGTGAAGCCCCCAGAAACCTAGACAGTAGATTGGTCTTTGAACTAGAACACCTTAGAGGGATAAGTCTTCCAAGATAAGGCTTCCACATCACAATATGCATTTCTAACTCCCAGGGATTGCAAGTAAAAATCTTTCACTTATTAAAGACTTTTTTGATTTTACAGATAGAATTAAGAATTTAGTACCAACTGAGATAGATATTTTATTAATGATTGATATAGAATCATTGTATACCGGTGCTCTAAATACTGACTGGTTAGGATTTGTTACTATCTGCTTCATCCAGATAATTTTCTAATGAAGAAATAAGACTACTTAATGAGATTTTAAAGATGTTATTTATACACACACACACACACACACACACACACACACACACACATATATATATATATATGTGTGTGTGTGTGTGTTTGCCTTTAATGACATACTTTCTTTTGTGGAACGTTTGCTTAGTTATGGGGGCTCCAATGATGTCCAGCTATGCAAATTTATCCATGTCACAATGGAAGTAGGTTTTCTTATATAGTTCATTTCATTGGTCTAATATCAAATTTGATCTGCATAACTATTAAGATATGTTACTTAATAAAGAAAGTGTGAGAAAGATTGATCACTACTAATATTTATAGGAAAGATGCTAATTTATCAAAATAGCATGCTTCTGAATAAGCTGAAAGAAAATATTGTAAAAGGACAAACTATGTGCTTTAGGTTATCATCAAATGATAAAAATATTATACATTTACAGAAAGAAAATATCCAGTGACATCTGTGAAGAATGTAGTTAAAGTTGACATATTTCAGGTATTCAGTACATTGGTCTACATTATTTAGAAACAGCAATGCCTGGACTGAATAAGTAGCGTCCTTGACCTTAGAACAGCTATTAGTCAGATAAAAATATGGCAAATCAATGGATAATTTGGGCAAGCATGATCAGATAGTTGAAGATGTAGGAGACAGACACGTTTTTGTTAATGAAAGATGTAAAAATATTTTAAAAATAAATGGAGTACTGTAACAGAAGGCAAAAAGAAAAGAGGTAATTTTCCTTGTGATTTTACCCTTAATATAGATTTAGTAACAGAATGTAATTTATTTTTTATCATAAGTATCTGTTTTTCCTCACTGGTATATTTTAACTGTGTGCCTACAAATATTGTCTATATTGCTTATTAATGTCCATCATCATATATAAGCATAATGGTATGTACACTGAATGAATATCTTAGAATTTATTACTGCTCAATATCTGAGTTGTTTGGCTTCTGCTACATACCTACAATCAACTGCATTACTAGCTGAGTTAAGTACAAACTTGCTTTGTAAAAGATTGTACTGCATTTTATTTTACTGTCTATTTAATTGTTTAATTGAATATTGTGGTCTGTGTCTCTCTGTAGTTATTTATTTTTCTATTTAATTTTTTCATAGAATACTGTGGTCTCTCTCTGTCTCTGCAGTTAATGGGGACTATTGTGTTTCACCTCATTGATATTCAGTGTTAAGCTCTTAGCCTACAGGGTTTCTCTGTATTTATAAGTGTTAGTCACATATCTTTGAATTTATTACTGCTCAATATCTGAGTTATTTGGCTTCTGCTACATACCCACAATCAATTGCATTACTAGATGGGTTAAGTACAAACTTGCAGTGTTAAAGATTGTACTGCATTTTATTTTTCTATTTTATTGTTTCATTGAATATTGTGGTCTGTGTCTCTCTGTAGTTATTTATTTTCCTATTTACTTGTTTTATAGAATACTGTGGTCTCTCTCTGTCTTTGCAGTTAGTGGGGGCTATTGTGTTTCACTTCATTGATATTCAGTGTTAAACTCTTAGCCTATGGGTTTTTTCTGTACTTATAAGTCTTAGTCACATATCTTTGAATGTATTACTGCTCAATATCTGAGTTGTTTGGCTTCTGCTACATACCTACAATCAATTGCATTACTAGCTTAGTTAAGTACAAACTTGCAGTGTTAAAGATTGTACTGCATTTTATTTTTCTGTCTATTTAATTGCTTCATTGAATATTGTGGTCTGTGTCTCTCAGTAGTTATTTATTTTTCTATTTAATTGTTTCATAGAATACTGTGGTCTCTCTCCATCTCGTCAATTAATGGGGGCTATTGTGTTTCACTTCATTGATATTCAGTGTTAAACTCTTAGCCTAGAGGGTGTCTCTGTATTTATAAGTGTTAGTCACATATCTTTGAATTTATTACTGCTCAATATCGGAGTTGTTTGGCATCTGCTACATACCTGCAATCAACTGCATTACTAGCTTGGTTAAGTACAAACTTGCAGAGTTAAAGATTGTACTGCATTTTATTTTTCTGTTTGATTGTGAATATTGTGGTCTGTGTCTCTCTCTGTAGTTATTTATTTCTCTATTTAATTGTTTCATAGAATACTGTGGTCTCTCTCTGTCTCTGCAGTTAATGGGGGCTATTGTGTTTCACTTCATTGATATTCAGTGTTGAACGCTTAGCCTAGAAGGTTTGTCTGTATTTATAAATGTTAGTCACATATCTTTGAATGTATTACTGCTCAATATCTGAGTTGTTTGGCTTCTGCTACATTCCTACAATCAACTGCATTACTAGCTGAGTTATGTACAAGCTTGCAGTGTTAAAGATTGTACTGCATTTCATTTTTCTGTCTATTTAATTGTTTCTTCGAATATTGTGGTCTGTGTCTCCCTGTAGTTATTTATTTTTGTGTTTAATTGTTTCATAGAATACTGTGGTCTCTCTCTCTGTCTCTGCAGTTAATGGGGGGCTATTTTTTTCACTTCATTCATATTCAGTGTTAAACTCTTAGCCTAGAGGATTTCTCTGTATTTGTGAGTGTTAGTCACATATCTTTGAATTTATTACTGCTCAATATCTGAGTTGTTTGGCTTCTACAACATACCTACAATAAACTGCATTACTAGCTGAGTTAAGTACAAACTTGCAGTGTTTAAGATTGTACTGCATTTTACCTTTATGTCTATTTAATTGTTTCATCGAATATTGTGGGCTGTGTCTCTCAGTAGTTATTTATTTTTCTATTTAATTGTTTCATAGAATCTTGTGGTCTCTCTCTGTCTCTGCAGTTAGTGGGGGCTATTGTGTTTCACTTCATTGATATCAGTGTTAAACTCTTAGCCTAGAGGGTTTCTCTATTTTATAAGTGTTAGTGACATATCTTTGAATGTATTACTGCTCAATATCTGAGTTGTTTGGCTTCTGCTACATACCTACAATCAACTGCATTACCAGCTGAGTTAAGTACAAACTTGGAGTGTTAAAGATTGTACTGCATTTTTTTCTATCGATTTAATTGCTTCATTGAATATTGTGGTCTGAGTCTCTCAGTAGTTATTTATTTTTCTATTTAATTGTTTCATAGAATACTGTGGTCTCTCTCCATCTCTGCAGTTAGTGGGGGCTATTGTGTTTCACTTCATTGATATTCAGTGTTAAACTCTTAGCCTAGAGGGTTTCTCTGTATTTATAAGTGTTAGTCACATATCTTTGAATTTATTACTGCTCAATAACTGAGTTGTTTGGCTTCTGCTACACACCTACAATCAACTGAGTTACTCGCTGTGTTAAGTACAAACTTGCAGTGTTAAAGATTGTACTGCATTTTATTTTCCTGTCTATTTAATTGTTTCATCAAATATTGTGGTCTGCGTCTCTCTGTAGTTATTTATTTTTCTATATAATTATTTCATAGAATACTGTGATCTCTCTCTGTCTATTTTATATTAAAAGCCTGTTTTTTCGGAGACTGCACTGCATTCCCTCTGTGTTCACCGTTGTTACAGGGAAGATAGTGTTTCACTTCATTGATATTCAGTGTTAAACTCTTAGCCTAGAGGGCTGCTCTGTATTTATAAGTGTTAGTCACATATCTTTGAATTTATTACTGCTCAATATCTGAGTTGTTTGGCGTCTGCTACATACCTAAAGTCAACTGCATTACTAGCTGGGTTAAGTACAAACTTGCAGTGTTAAAGATTGTACTGCATTTTATTTTTCTGTCTATTTAATTGCTTCATTTAATATTGTGGTCTGTGTCTCACTGTAGTTATTTATTTTTCTACTTAATTGTTACATAGAATACTGTGGTCTCTCTCTGTCTCTGCAGTTAATGAGGGCTATTGTGTTTCACTTTATTGATATTCAGTGTTGAACTCTTAGCCTAGAGGGTTTCTCTGTATTTATAAGTGTTAGTCACATATCTTTGAATGTATTATTGCTCAATATCTGAGTTGTTTGGCTTCTGCTACATTCATACAATCAACTGCATTACTAGCTGAGTTAAGTACAAACTTGCAGTGTTAATGATTGTGCTTCATTTTATTTTTCTGTCTATTTAATTGCTTCATTGAATATTGTGGTCTGTGTCTCTCTGTAGTTATTTATTTTTCTATTAATTGTTTCATAGAATACTGTGGTCTCTTTCTGTCTCTGCAGTTAGTTTCTTACCCGCCCTTCCTCTTCTTATTTTGGTATTAATCTTGGTGGCTTTGGAATTGCCCAACCCATCCTGTAAACTTGTGTATGAACACTCCTCCTGGGTCTATCTCATTTTCTCATTCAACCGAGTACAGTGAGATCATATTTTGACTTCAGACACTCCTACCAGTCCCATCTGTTCAACTCTATCCCAGGTCTATTCCAGTCTAGTATCACTAGCTCATTCCACCTAATACAGAGAGAACATTTGTGCATGGCAAGCCACTTAGGTCCTTAATTTTGAATTATCTTCTATTTCTCCTTTGTCCCTTCTCACTTTTCAAAAAAAAAATTCTAAGCTTGTTTCTTGCCTTTCCTGTAACTAGTCTAGTCTAGATACAGATTTGCTGTAACCAGGACTGTTTGTAAGCTTCTGCACCCTGAAAGACTTTCTGTGTTGGAGGGATACCTTCTAGCTTATCAGTGGGAGTGCTAAGCACTAGGTAGCCTATCTACCACAAGAGTGGTTTCTGGCCGAGAAATTGTAGTTTATTGGCCGTTTGGCAGTTTTTCCATCTCTTTCAAGTTTCTGGTTTAAAAACCCACATTTGCACTTGTTTCTCACCTTTCCTGTAACTAGTTTAGTCCAGTTACAGATTTGCTGTATCAGGACAGTTTGTAAGCTTCTGAGCCCCCCAAGCCTTTCTGTGTTGGAGGGAAGCCTTCTAGCATATCAGTGGGAGTGGTAAGCACTAGGTAGCCCATCTACCACAAGAATGGTTTCTGGCCCAGAAATTGTAGTTTATTGGTTGTTTGGCAGTTTTTCCATCTCTTTCAACTTACTGGTTTAAAAGTCCGTGTTTGCACTTGTTTCCCATCTTTCCTGTAACTAGTCTAGTCCAGATACAGATTTGCTGGATCCAAGATTGTTTATATGCTTCTGAGGCCCCCAAGCCTTTCTGTGTTGGAGGGAAGCCTACTAGCTTATCAGTGGGAGTGGTAAGCACTAAGTAGCCTATCCACCACAAGAGTGGTTTCTGGCCCAGAAATTGTAGTTTTTGGCTGGTTGGGCATTTTTTTCCATCTCTTTCAACCTTCTGGTTTAAAAACCTGTGTTTGCGCTTGTTTCCCACCTTTCCTGTAACTAGTCTAGTCCAGATACAGATTTGCTGTATCCAGAACTGCTTGTAAGCTTCTGAGCCAAAAAAAATTTACGCTTGTTTGCTGCCTTTCCTGTAACTAGTCTAATCCAAATACATATTTGCTATATCCAGGACTGTTTTATAAGCTTCTGAGCCTCCAAGCCTGTCTGTGCTGGAGGGAAGCCTGCTAGTTTATCAGTGGGAGTGGTAAATACTATGTAATCTATCTACCACATAAGGAGTGTTTTTTGGCCCAGAAATTGTAGTTATTGGCCGTTTGGTCAGTTTTTCCATCTCTCTGAACTTCCGGATTTAAAAGCCCACTTTTGCACTTGTTCCCCCCTTCCTTTAACTAGTCTAGTCCAGATACAGATTTGCTGTTTCCAAGACTGTTTGTAAGCTCCTGAGCCCCCCAAGCCTTTCTGTGTTGGAGTGAAGCCTTCTAGCTTATCAGTGGGAGTGGCAAGCACTAGGTAACCTATCTACCACATATGGAGTGGTTCTGGCCCAGAAATTGTAGTTATTGGCTATTTGGGCCATTTTTCCATCTCTCTCAGCTTTGGTTTAAAAGCCCGCACTTGCACTTGTTTCCACCCTTTCCTGTAACTAGTCTAGTCCAGATAAAGATTTGCTGTATCCAGGACTGTTTGTAAGCTCCTGAGCCCCCCTCCAAGCCTTTCTGTGTTGGATGGAAGCCTTCTAGATTATCAGTGGGAGTTGTAAGCACTAGGTAACCTATCTACCACATAAGGAGTGGTTCCTGGCCCAGAAATTGTAGTTATTGGCCGTTTGGGCAATTTTTCCATCTCTCTCAGCTTTCTGATTTAAAAGCCGCATTTGCACTTGTTTCTTTCCTGTAACTAGTCTACTTCAGATACAGATTCTTGGTTTTAGCACTTAAATTTGCTTATTCGTGCTCAGCACTTGTTCAGAACGTGTTGTAAGCACTAAATAAGCTACAAATTACTACAACACTTAACCTTCCTCATTACCTAGAGGAAAACAGTTTTTGTACTTACTTTCCTCACTTGCTGAGAAAAACAGCTCTTGTACTCACTTTCCTCACTTGTCTAGAGGAAAATAGTTTTTTTATTCAGGTGTGTCTAAGGATCAGCTCCCAGTGTTCTCTCGTGTCTATCTGATGAATCTGGGCATCTTGGGGCAATGTAGCAATTGTCTCATGTACACCCTCTCCTCCTACCACCCAACACTACAACCTGTGAGAGATGCACTTATCTAGCCAAACTGGAGGTGAAGCTCTCTCCATCCAAGACTGAACTTGACAGTCAAGAGAAGAAGGTAAACACTTGCACCACACCACACTCATCACATAGTCCCACAAGACCTACACCACCAAAATCCACACACAGAAACACAAAAATATTCGCGGATGCTCTCAATTATAATCTGCTCAAGCAACAGAGACCTCCAAAGCAGAAACGCAATTGACCTCCACCTCCCAACACAACCCAAATGACACATAGCCGACAGACTCAGTGTGCCACTAAACCAAAGCCCATAAGGCAAAACAACATACCCAACACATTAGTCATAGCTGATTCCATAGTCAGGCACATTGATGTCCCACTCAGCAGGCTAAACAAGGAGAATGTTACTGTCAGCTGCCTGTCGGGTGTCAGAATCCACCACATAACCCATGCACTCAGGTCACTCCACAACAAGTACAAATATGACTCTGTCATTGTCCATGTTGGTGTGAATGATCTGAGACATACCTCCCTGGACTACATGAAAAGAGACATGGAAGAGCTCTCCGATCTTGTAGCTCAGGTAGGTATGACCCTAGCCATGAGTAGCATCCTGCCATCACCCAGAATGATACCGCAGTACAAGGACAAAATGATTTACTTCAACAATTGGCTAAGCTTCTGGTGTCATTCTAAGGGGATCCAGTATCTGTCTGCCTGGGACGACATGGTCGACAGACCACGATGCTTTGCAGAGATGGCCTGCACCTATCACCCCTGGGATTCCAGATACTGGCTAAGGTTCTTGCCACCCCTATAGTGCATTTTTTAGGCAAGGTTCAAATGACAAATTCACCACCATAACAGGAACAGGCAAGCAAAAACTGAGGGTAATGCTACTCAATGCTAGAATTCTAAATCTCAAAATGCACTCCCTCAAGGCACTCCTTACAATGGAGAACACTAATATCTGTGCAGTGACTGAGACCTGGTTCAAGGCTCCAGAGTGCACCCCTGCATTACCAGGCTGTAACTCATACCATGCTTTTTGGCCATCTAACCTGGACCAGAACAACAAAGGCGGAGGTGTGCCCATATTCATTAAGGATATCCACACCTCCAGGCTTGTTGCTCAGCATAATGCATCCAAGGTTATCCAAGTGCAACTAACTCTGGGCAAAACTGCAATCCAAATTGTAGCTTGCTACAGATCTCCCACCATGCCCCAGGATTCCCACTCCTCTTTTCTTGATACACTGAAAAATATTAGGGTTAAATCAAACACCCTAATAATGGGTGATTTCAACTATGCCACCATTAACTGTGACAACTACTCATGTACCAACTCCTTTGCTCAATGCTTTCTGAAATTCATAAATTCCAATGCCCTGGATCAACTTATCCACACCCCCACCAGGGGCAACAGTATCCCAGACCTTGTCATTACCAACATGAGTGACCGGTATTCCACACCTGAAGTCAACTCCTCGTTGGTCAGATTTGACCATAAGCTAATCACCCTAGATATCCACATCCCATCACCACCCCCCATTAAGGAAACCATGGTAAAAAATTTCTCCAAAGCCAACTTCATGCTTCTTAAGACATAAGTGGCGAACTTCATGACACCCATGCAGATGTACTCTATAAGCACTTACATGAGTGCATGGATCGTGCTATCCCAAACAGAACCAAGATGCTATCCTCCACAAAAAGGAAGCCTATCTGGCAGTCCCCTGCCATAAACAAACTCTAAAACAGAAGGAAGAAACTGTTGCAAAAGAGAGTAAAATCCCATGAGTGGAGGAGCTCCCTGGTCCACCTCAGTAAGAAGCTAAGATCCCTTATAAGATCCTCCAAAGCTAGCTATGAAAACAAAATCATCACTGATTCTAAGGACAACCACAAAGCATTCTATAGCTATGTCAGGAATCTCAATGGCAACACCCAGATCTGCTGTTACAGCACAACAGCATGAAAATTACAGAACCAACTGATATTGCCAACATCCTGGAAGATAGGTTCAGTGCTAACTTTACCCCCCTCTCACCCCCTAAAGGGCCCATATCTATACAGGAAGAATGCAGAGTCCCTGTAATCACAGCTACACAGGTAAAAGCTGCACTCTCTAAAGCCAAAAACACAGCATCCATAGGACCGGACAACATCCCAGGCTGTGTTTTACACAAAACTTACACAAACTTTAGAACAAACTGACTCCCCACCTAAGCACCATGTTCAATCATAGCCTCACATCAGGCTTTTTGCCCACTGAATGGTGCACAGCAACAGTTATCCAACTCCACAAAGGGGGAACCACCAGTGATCCTGGGAACTATCACCCTATTAGCCTGACAAACCTGGTCTGTAAGGCAATGGAACGTATCATCATGGAACTCATAAACAAGGACATTGGTAACCTCCAAACTCTGGACCCCACCCAGTTTGGGTTTGTGAAAGGCAGATCATGCCTCTTGAACCTGATCGACTTCTTTGAGGCAGTCACCAAAGCTGTAGATGAGGATAAGGAGGTTCACACAGCCTATCTTGACCTCGCCAAGGCTTTCAACACCACCCCCATTCTGGAATTATAGATAAACTCACTAAACTAGGTATAAATCCTTACATCACAAGATGGGTTGCCAACTGGCTCACTGACAGAACCCACACTGTAAAAGTTGCAGACTCCAAATCTGACTTCAAACCAGTGACAAGTGGAGTACCACAGGGTTCAGTCCTGGGACATCTCCTGTTTGGTATCTACTTCTCTGAAGTACAGGCTAACACAGAAGGCCTTTGGCTAATGCAGTTCACAGATGACTGCAAACTAGGAGGATAGTCGAGTCCCCAAATGATGTGGACATCCTACAAAAGGGCCTCACTGAGACAGATGCCTGGTGTTAGAGCCATGGCCTCAAGCTCAAATCCAAAAAGTGCAATGCCATCCCCTTTGGTAAAAACTCTGTACCCATGAACTACCACATAGGCGGCAGTCTACTTAATGCTGAATGTGTGATAAGAGACCTTGGGACCCAGGTGGACTGTAGTCTCTCCTTTGATAATCACATCACCACAGTAGTCAGGAAATCCTTCTACATGGCACACCTCATCACAAAAGGGTTCTCATCCAGGAAAAAAGAGGTCATTGTTCCCCTCTACTCGACACTCATTAGACCCATTATAGAGTACAATGCTCCTTTTGGAATGTACCTCACAAGACATCTGCAGCAGCTGGAAAGGCCACAGAAGTACCTCACAAAGAGGACTATTGGCCTCAAACAGATTCCCTACACTGACCATCTCAAAAAACTCCAGCTTTACTCCGTAGCATATCGCCTACTCCGAGGTGATCTCTGCCTAACATATAAAGCTATGTCAAACTCAGAGCTGTTGGACATACTGCACCTAAATAAATCCCAATCCCTCTAAGCTACACACTCTAGGGACCTAAACCTTGTCACCACAATAAACAGGACATGCTGGAGGGATAGATTCCTGTCCCTGAGACTTCCCATACTCTGGAACAAGCTACCCATCTATGTCAAGCAAAGTTCCTCATTAGCACTCTTCAAGAAAAATCTTGATGAGTGGATGGGAAATAGAAAATACACCCCTGGGATCACTTCTGTGGCTCTGCTCAACAGGGGCACAGTAAAATAACTTCCTTGGGTGGCATAAGCCAGGGAACCTTGTTGGCTAGGCTTACTTAAGCCCTTGGGCCAATAGCCTAGTACCTACCTATGAACCTACCTATGAAGAACATGTGAACATAATTATAATATACAGACCAGGAATGCTAATAACACTTTTTATAAGCATTCTTTAAAGAATGATGCTTTTAATCAATACTAATTTTATGTAACTGATATTGTTAAAGGAGAACCATACCCACAGACTCAAAAAACATGCTAATTTCATCATGGTTTGGTGTTTCCTACATTTTAGCACCACTCTGGGACTATTTACAGGTTTTTAAATATTTTATTATGAAATTTCTTTGTCTGACCACATGAGGTCTAGCATCTTAAAGGGATACTGATCATTTAGTCTGCCTCTAGGTATCCCACAACACAGTGCTAGTCTGTAAAAAAATATATCACACAGGCCTCTTTCCTCCTAAAGCTCCTGTCACTGCATTTATTTTACATGAATACACTAATGTCTTTCAGTCAGTTAGTTTTAAGTAACATTCCATGCTATTCAATGACTACTTAAAACACAAACAGTGCAAATGCCACAGAACAGAATTGCAAAGTGCTTTTTACTGCTGCTTCTTTTTCAAATAGCTAATTTGCAGTCTTTTGTGAAGCCTGAATTCTACTACTTCGATTCATCTCCTATGCCCCTTCACACCTAACTTCTCTAGCTGTCAACGTGCTAAGGGTAATTTGAGCTGTTACCTGCTGTGACTGACAGCTCACAGCAGGAGACTTGACTCATGTACTGTTTCCTTGTTCCAGCCTTTAATTTCTGTATGGATAGGGGAATGACAAGGGAGCTGTGACATCACAGCATGGGTGGATTTTTAGGATGGTTGTGATGACGTCAGTTTGGGGAGGTGGCCAGAAAACTACCTGTATTCATTGGCCTTGATGACATCAATGAATTGGAGACTGCAGCAAGCTTTTCCAGAGCGGGATAAAAGTTGAAAGTGAAACCACCACAGTATACTAAGGTACTGTTCTAGTGGAGAGAAACGGTCAATTTAACATATTTTAAATGCTCTATTATTGTTTACTCATTGCAGGGACTGAAAATAGGGAAACAAAAGGACAGAGAAGTTGAGCATTTAATAATAGAATCCCATTGTTATCCTTTAAGGTAGATTCTAGGGGAGGAGACAGTAAAAATGTGTTAGATATAAACAAATAGATACCCAGTAAGGACAGATCTCTGTAATAAGCAGCACTTGTGACTCAGAAACAAATAGTGCATTGCATTAGGCAAAACTGCATAAAGAGTGATGATGCATGGGGGGGGGCTATTCAGAGACACAGGTAAGAGGCATCACACAAGCAGGTGGAATACTTCAGTCTGTATTAGATACTAATGACTACTGATATGGAAATGAGAATCATTAAGCTAATGGGCACCATTGCAAGTGCAAATAAGACAACACAATATGCTGGAGCAATTCAGAAATGTATAAGTAGCGTACAATCAGACACAGCCACCTGCTAGATTGTGAAGAAAACTTCAAAGTGAACAAGGAGATAGACTATACTACAATACTAGTCATAGCAACTGCCATAACTGTGTGGCATATATCTGTTGTAGAGTGTGTTGCTGCCATCCATGTCACAGAAGGATCCAACCTCATCTAACAAACTATCACTTTCATGACATGGACATAGTAGGCCATTATCTTGTGGAAAGTGATGCCATGTGGCATACTCAAATGGAATCTTATGGGTCACTTGGAATACAGAACCCTGTGGACACTAATGTATGTTTAACTTTGACTATGATAGCAATGGATCTTCCAGTGACCATTGGAACATGATGGTAATATCCCAGGCATCTAACTCAAGAATATTATGCCAGTTCTTTTATGGGATACTGCCAGATATAGCAAAGCATATGTGTTTCCAAAGGCTCACACAAAACAGAAACAATAATACAGAAGCATTCTTATTTTATTTAACATTAATAAACGGGAAAGTCCAACTTGGAACAAAACCAGTTTTCAGGGGATGCCCAGGGAGAAATGCTCGAGATGCATGTCTTTGAATGTGGGAGGAAACCGGAGCACCCAGAAGAAACCCACACGAACACTGGGAGGACATGCAGACTCCATACAGAAGGCACCCCAGCCGAGAATCAAACCGGAGAACCTCTTGATGTGAAGTAACAATGCTACTGCTGCACCACTGCGACATCCAAATTCTAGGAAGTATCTAACTTTCTTGAGGGTCTAGGGACCATTGACTGCACCCACATTGCTATTAAGGACATGACTGGTCCACATGGGTAATGGTACATCAATGAAAAGGGGTTCAACTCCATCAAACAGGTGTGTGGTGTGCAACACACAAGATATCATATACAGTGTTTCTGTGCACCAAGCTGGCAGGTCTGATGATTTCCACATCTTACAGACTTCCATTTGTCAGTGATTTGTCTGGGGTGACTTGGAACATTTCCATGGCTTACGACACTTATGCAAAACACATAAAGCATGGCTGTGATGATGTACATCTCCACACAGTAACAGACCTGAAACATCACTGACTGCATGTTCAGAATGATGAAGATCCACTTCCACCTCCAAGATACCCCTGGTGGTTTGGTGCAACACTCATCAAAGACATGCAGAAAAATACATGTGTTATTCTGCACAACATGATGGTAAGAAGACAACTAGACCATGGAATTACCATCACAGAATCAACCAGACTGGGACCAGTCACAGGAGATTTGTCAGGTGAAAAGCCATTGAAAAAACAGCTGAGGGGAACAATATTCTGCAGCACTGGCAGAAAGGTGGAAACTGGTCTACAATTATGAGCCAGATTAGACACAACATAGATTAAAACTTATGCATGCAATACTACACCCAGGCTCTGCATTGCCGTGCATTGACTGGTCACACTGTGCATCAGATAGTACCTGCACATATAACACAGCTGTAAAGGCAGGGCACAATAGTAATCACATGCACAATTGGGGAGAGGCACAGTGACAAGAATCAGCAATGGGCACAGAGGTGGGTGTGGATTTACTAAAGTTGATGAAGGGAGTGTGTGATATGGCCAATAAACTTGGGGAGCTGGATACTGAGGGGGTGGTGTTGCCTGAGAGTGGTTGGTGTTTTTGATATGTGTTCAGACTGTGTGTAAGGAAACACAAATCCTGCAGATGTGATTGCACTGTGTGTATGTGTATGTGTGACATGTGTTGTGGGCCCTTGGGTGATAATGATACAGAGCATGGATGCATTCCTCTGAGAAATGGTATTGAAACCAACACAAACTGTCAGTGTCAGTGCTGAACCAGGAGACTGTGACTGCCTGCCCTTGGTCTGTGAACATAAATGGCAGCCATGGGAAGTGCATTGCTCCCAGCAGGTACAGGCAGTACAGGAATCCAAGTGCCTGTCGAGCACATCAATGAACTGGGCCATGTACTGAAAGCCTTCATGTACCTCAGTCACACAGGCTGCATAGTACCCCTATCATCTTTGTTACAGCAGTGATGGCATCTTCCTTTGAAATGAAAAAGGCCCATTGTAGCATCCATCTCAGGCAATGACCAGGAGGCACAGTGGTAATGGCCAATGATACACCTATCTTGACTCCTGTCCCCATGCTCTATGGATGTACTGTTGCCTATTAGGTGTGTGGGCAGGGGAAAACTGTGCTACTTGAATGGGTATGCTGGATGTGGCCTGTCTTTCCACAGATTTAGGTGAAGTGGAGTTGGATGTAACACCCAAAAGAGCAGTACTTCTGGACATGGGTATTAGTGTGCCCTTCTCAGTCACTGTTACCGACAGTGGCACTGTGCCTTTTGACTGTGCAACCAGAAGGCTTCTAACACTGTCAATGTCTAATACACCAACAACATCAGATGTGCCCTGTTCCATGACAGAGAACTCTATAACCACAGCATCTAAGAAAAGAAAAAGATAAACACCCATGTGACAAATATGTGGGACACCCACCAGTCAATGATGCACCCATGTTACATACTACTGCTATGCAAATAATATAAACACATTCAGAGATGTGGGTGTATTAAAAGGTCTAGCATGGTATGTCATTGTTTCTGCATCACAGATGTGCCTGTAGAGATGAGCGGGTGATGTTGAGTATCCCTGAAATAATGGTATATGTGTGCCTCTATACAATGTTGCTGACAGAATTTGCTGCCAACTTGGTGTATCATGGATGAAAGAATGCATCCAGCTTGTTTATGAAGTCAGGCTTCTGCCAGGGATCAGTGTCTATTATAACTCCCCAGAAATGGACAGCAAGGTATCCTCTGTGGCAGTCAGGGTTGTCTCTGATTGTAGATCCCACAAGTGGCCATTGTCTCCTATGTATTGGTTTGGTCCTCCAGGTAGTCATGTGAGATCACATTGATGACTGTCTGCCAGATCTGATGGACCACTGACAGCATTAAATTCTTCCACCAGCTCCTTCCTTGTGCTGTCTTGGAAAGCCCAGTCATTTTTATCTGTCAGTAGTATCATCATTTATGGTCATGAAGGGCCTGCAGTAGCATGTCTGCCTTAGCCTGACAGAACTTTGTGCACCATTTCTTAGTCTTTAAATATGGGCACAAAGCTCCCATCTGTGAGAAGAGATGCATATGTGCACACATCCAAGTAATATCTGTGTCACCAATAGATGCACCCTACCATAGCAAAGTATCACAAGGCAGGTCCCCAGAGTGTCAAAGCAGGGCAGCGTGGGGTTGGACTATGTAGATGCATTCACCCTATCAGTAGCCTATGCATACCTTTTCCTAGTAAACCATGGCCATCATATGCTCTGCATAAGCACACTGAGCCAGTAGCAGTTAGAAAGTTTTCTAGTTCTGGCTAACAGTGTTTACTTTGCTCCATAAGCGATACAAATGCACTGTCAGTATGTACTGTCACACAGCCTTCCTAACAAGGGACATAGTATGCCATGCACAACCCTACAACCCCTACCTAGGTGAGCTAATGCTGCTCATACCTATGGCCCAGGCTAGGCATCCATCATTACATCTCACCCTATGCTTCTCTTGCGGCTATTTGCAGGTGGCTATGAAGGCTTCCTCTAAAGAGCAATTATTACATTTGGGCATTCCATCCTCAGATCTGCATGTAACCTACTTTCCCCAACCTCATCACAAGATACTCTCTAAAGCATTATGGTAATACATTAAATAGTGCAATCTCACACATTCCACTACCTCCCATCAAACATATTCCAATAGACGAGGCTTACCACAGCAACTGTAGCTATTCTCTTTCTCTCTGGAGTGAATTTGGCTGTATCTAGTACTTTTCCTTTGCTCTATAGCAAATGTCTGTAACAAGATGAGAACTGCAATGACTGTAGCTGTTTAGTCTTTCAATTCCAGGGCTTGTAGCATGGCAATTAGGCTAATGAGCTAATTAAGGGAAATTTTTGTATGAACCACACATTTTATGTACTGTGTACCTGGCCGAGTCTATGAAATGCGGCACTTAGCCCCAAGTGAATATTCATAAATGACAGCAAAGTGAATTCCAAATGCATGGGTGGGTCAGTGACTCCTGTGGAGATGCAGGTATATGAAACAGTCTTGCAGCTCACTACAGGGATGTGGGTTGCATGGGATGTATACATTTAGGCCAGCATGTCTTTCACCCCTATAGCCCTTCCTAGCATACCATTCATCCCTGCACAACCATATGATAGCACTGGGCACTGTCACACTACCCTGCTGCCCGTCAATTCATATAATTTGATACCCATGATATGTTTCCATATAAAACTGCTTCCATTTTCCTCAAGTTTGCAATCTGCTAAGTGGCCATGGCTTGTCAGGGTGCTGATTGGGGAAGGACAAGGCAAGGTAGCAAGCACTGTCCCTGGCTATTGTCTATTCTTTCTGGCATCCTTCAATGCCATTTAAAGGGAGGGAGGGATAAATATGCCACTCAGGATTGGAGATAAGACTGGAGCAAAAATGAAGAAGACCAAAAGTGCACTGTGGCTTTTCACAAAATTATCAGTGTACAGTAGTGCTTCTTTCATGGGCTCTCCACCATTAGGTGACACCTTGATGAAAATATGATTGCATTCAAGGGCTTTGAGGATATTTAAAACCAACCAAATGGTGTTGGGGAATTTAAGATATTCTAAGTCTATGGTTGCAAGGCAGTAAGAAATAGTGATCTATGTTATATGCCAGGACTATTTATTCTTATATTAAACAAACACAGTCCTGTGGTCACTACTGCTCCTACTGTTATAACATATCACATGGGTCTCATAGACTTGTCCTTTTAAACTGGCATTAGCTATGTCACTGCACTGTTAAGCTAATAGATGTGTCTGGCGCCATTACTTCTTGTTAAAGTGCCTTCACATCCCATCATGTCTTTGTTGCAGCAGCCTGCTCTATTCTTTAATTTCCAGTTCTATTTGAAGAACAAACTCAGCATTTAGCTTAAATCCAAATCTGTTTGTATGTATTTCCGTTGGCGAAGGGGGCTTTGTGAAATACAGCAGATTGTTTTATAATCAATGCATCTGAATTACATTTCTAAAGTATACCATGCATGCATGACATATAATCTACTAAATATTCACTTGCACAGCAGTTTTATAGTGTTATTCTTTTTATCTGCATTTCATAAAATATAATTGTTATGCCTTACAATAGATGCTGCATACTTTTGCCCTTTAAAATCCACATGGTCTTTTGTTTCTGTGCATATATGGTTTGTATTTTATTTTCTGAGTATGATATTTTTACTGTGACCCTTTCCTAGTCTCAGAATTTGCACATCCTTACATATTCTGTCATTCTAGAGACTTCTGGTAAACTATGCCTTTTTCTTACAGTGTCTACAATGTTCATATCTGCCTTTTATGTAAATATTCCCTGTTCCCATCTGTTTAGTTGGCATCGAATAGTATTAGTGCAAACAAACCACAAGGTGTTTCAGCAATGAAGGACATGTTTTAAGAGAAAGAAATAAGTGCAGTGTTTCATCAAAAATGTGAAGTACAATATATTTTCTTCATAGCTGAAAATATGTTTTTTTTCCCTGCTGCTATGGTTACAAAATTAAGAAAAAAAAAAGTTATACATGTCTGCGCTCAGACTTTGAATACTTTGCAACTTGCCTCTCTTTGCCTTACCAAGATTTTAACATATTCCTTCTGCCTACCTAAACCATTACCTCTCTTCCACCCACAGTTCAGATGGTTTTCAGAACAGATATAATTGCCTCCAGATGCTACAGATTATTTTCCAATACTCTTAACTAAATCAAGTCATTGCCCCTTCCACCATCATGTCCAAGTGTCAGTTTGGATGATAACACTAGTGACCAGCCAGACTCAAAACTTTGTCCCCAACCTCTTAACAAAGCTTCAAAGGTAAATCTGAATCAGCAGTTGCATGTATAAATCATGAAAAGCCTTCCTCTTTGAATGAACTGTCATCTCTTCACTATCAATCTGTTTCCAAATGAAGTATGAAGGCTTGTGTAACAATACTTGACTTGCTGACATCCCTGCATTGTAATCGTGGTACAGGCACAATCAGAGTCTCTTTCTATTAAACGTATTGATTAGACTCATTGTGTTTTACACTTATTTTCCTTACTGTATTGCAGATAAATTTAATTTGTTAAATTGCAGTCATAAATCATACATCTTGCTCAGAAACAGAGTGCAGTTCCTTCTAATTCATCTGAAGCTAATTCAGCATTTCATCACTCAGAAAGCTGGGGATAAATGTATTTTATGCACTGGCTTAGTGTGCAGGGAAAGTCATATTTATAAATGATTTGACAGATACTTCAGTCAAGTAAAAGTTAATAACCAAAGCTTTTTAAGTAGAGTAATCTCTTTTCTCTACTTGCTTTTTGCCGGTAAGGGTATACCCAGATCCACAACAGTACAGAGGACATTTCCAGTAAACTGGCCCAACTTATAAATATTGACTTCTCATTAAACAGTATCATACAGAAAATGAAATAAAAAATGTAAAATGTCACCATGACACTCAAAAAGTAATAAAGTCTGCTTTATTTCATGTTGCTTTTGCATTTTGGTTATACAAAGACCCCAAGGTATTATTTTATGTTTCAGGTATATTTCAAACGCCAAACACTGCCATTATAATCTTTCAAAATTTAGCATTTTCAGTTCAAATTCACATACTTATGTTACGTAGTTATTCGCACCAGGCTGACCATTTCCATTAATGCTGCCTTAGCTATATCTTGCATCAAAGGATTTGTTGTTGCATCCAAAATTGTTGATATATTTGTTATAGTTCATAGCTGATATTCACTAGTTGATGGAACAGGGTTGCTTAGAGAAGTCGTGTCCCTGGGGAAAAATTAAGAGATAAAATAACATTAAAGGAATTTTTGCCACTTAGATAAAGCCAGAAAACCAAATGTATAAATAAAATAAAAAGTGTAAAATGTGCCACGTCACTCAAAAAGCAACAAAATCTGCTTTATTTCACATTGCATTTATCCCGGTGCGTAAACATTTTGGTTATACAAAGTCCCCTAGATATTATTTTTATGTTTCAGGTATACTTCAAATGCCAAACGCTGCCATTGTAATCTTTTAAAATTTTAGATTTTCAGTTCAAATGCAAGTAACTGTGTTGCGTAGTTATTCACACCAGGCTGACCATTTCCATTAATGCTGCTATCACTAGTTATATCTTGCATCAAAGGATTTGTTGTTATATCCAATATTGTTGTTATATTGGCATAGCTGATAGCTGATGATAACTAGTTGACAGAACAGGGGTTACTTAGAGAAGTCGTGTCCATGGGCGAAAATTAATTAATTATTTTACTTATATGTTCGTTATTATGACTTTATCTAAGTGGTGGAAATTCCTTTAATATTGTTTTATCTCTTAATTTTTGCCTATGGACACAGGCTAGAATGATGGACACCCAAATTAAGGAGAAACCAGTGGAGCGGGAAGCATCTGATCGGTTGTCATATGAATATACTTTGGAGCCTTCCATAGCAAACCAGTACAAATGTTTAGTTAGAGTTGGACAGCAAGGGAAGGAACAGGAAACTCTGGCAACTCGGACGCAGTTAATATTGTTGAGTGATAGGCCAGTGAGTTCCCATATGAAAGGGCAACAGATGACACAGGATGAAACTGAAGAGAATGTGGCACAGGAAGATGTTCTGGAACTTTCTATAGAATGCTGGCAGGAAATGGAGAACAAAGAATTTACCCTCAGTTTAGAAGAAAATGATATAAAGAGAATAGTTGCTTGATGTAATAGAGATGTACCAACATATTAAGTTAAATGAAAGAAACAGACTATAAAAGGTCAATAAAACACAAAACGTTAGAAGTTTACTAAAACAAATAAACACGGTAATTAGGACTATGCATGCAATATAACAGAAGTAAATAGGATATATTGCTGTGCAGCTAAATTAGTAACTGATAAATTCTTACCTCAAGAACACAGGATAGCAAGGGAAAGGAAGGGGAGAAATTGAATGCTATCATGGAAGCATCGAATAGAGAAAACTATAAAGCAATTAAGACAAGAAGTGTCACTGTTAAAAGAGTATAAAAGAGGGAACAGATCGACAAAAATACTCACAAAGACAGACATCAAAAAACAACATGCACTATTATAGCAGATCAGGATCTATTGTACACTATCGCAAATAATAAACTAAATATATCAGCACATGCTGAAAAATAAACAAATGGCAGAAAAAGTGGCTCCAAAAAACAAAGCACAGGATGCTCAAAAGAATAGCGTATAAAACCTTTTATTACCGCTTTCATCGACTGACTTCCTCAGAATATTCTGAGGAAGTCAGTCGATGAAAGCGGTAATAAAAGGTTTTATACGCTATTCTTTTGAGCATCCTGTGTTTTGTTTTTTGGAGCCACTTTTTCTGCCATTTGTTTGTTTTATTCGTATATTTGGGCTATTTTTCATTTACATGCTGAAAAATGTAGAAAATGTGTAGATAGTTATAAAGGAAAAGTACGAAATAAGCAATTTATCAATGAAACAAAAAAGTTTTATAGAGAATATTGAAACAAGGCTAAAGGAATTGAAACACCACAAAAAAAAGAAGAAATAGATACATTTTGGAGAATATCTATGAAGATCCTGTGGAACATAACAAAGATGCTAAATGGATAGAATTAAAAGAAAGAATAAGAAGCTCAAATATAAAGGATATTAAATGTGATGAAGTAACAGCCAGAGATTGAAACTAAGTTAAGAAAAGCTCCTAATTGGAAAGCCTCAGGCCCAGATGCAGTACCTAACTTCGGTCTATAAATATTAATATCTTTGCATAAAGATTTAGCCATGAGTGAAATCTATTTATATGCATCCCATTCGAACAGACACCAGCCAGGTTAACAACAGGAAAAACAATACTCTTACTTAAGAGTGAATCTGCAAGCTATCCTAAAAATTACAGACAAATAATTTGCCTTCTGACAAAGTATAAACTATAGACTGGAATTGATGTTAACAGAGTTTACAGTCATTTAGAAGAAAACTCAGTCATGGCAATAGAACAAATAGGTAACAAAGAAAGTCATAAGAACAAAGGACCATTTGTTGTTAAAGTCATAATGGAGAACTATAAAAAAGGGAAGCATCTAAGTATGGCATGGATAGACTTCAAAAAGAATTTGACAGTATCCCACATTCATGGATGAAAGAGTGCCTAGAAATGTATAAGATATACCCTATACTGATTGATTACATTACAACGAACATGAAACAGTGGCAGACCACTTTGCAATTAAGCCATGATAAAGGACAAATTATTATTCTAGGGAAAAAATTCAGAGGGGGATATTACAGGGTAACTCTCTGTCATCTCTGCTTTTTTGTCTTGCCCCTAACCCATAAAACTGTCATGGCTACAATCTGACTCCCAGGAAACAACAAAGTGTAAAGACTTCTCATCTTTTTATAGATGATTTAAAACTGTAGTTCACCAGATGAAGAACTGGAAGTACAACTGTAAGTGGTCAAAACTTTTGCAGATGATATAAGAATGTCTAAATGTAATAACTGTTAAACAATTACTTATTCCATATATGTTATCATCCACTGTATGTTCTGTTTTCTTTTTTTTTTTTTTTTTTTGTCTGGAGCTTTTCTCCCAGTGCCTCTGCTAGAAAAGGACCTGTATTCTGTTAGACTTTCCCAGTAAACAAATGTAAAATAAATAAATAAAATGTCACTTGGTCTTGATAAATGTGCAAAATCAACCTTTAAAGGAGGAAAGCTTCTGCACCAAAAAAATATCAGTTTGGGAAAAGAATGTGATATAAAAGAAGTTGAGCAAGAGGGACTGTATAAATATTTAGGACTTGATGAAGGATCAACAATAAAACATGCACAAATGCAAATAAAACTTACTAAGGAATATTTTGGAAGACTTTAGTTAATATTGAAAACAGTGTTGACGTCTAGAAATAAAGTCCAGGCTATAAACCAATTTGCTCTTCCTGTCCTAACTTACAGTTTTGGAGTGATTGACTGGCCTCAAAAGGTGCTGGATAGGTTGGACAGAAAAACAAGAAGGATGCTTCATGCTCATCAAATGATTTATAAAAATCACTGCATACTAAGATTATACATTCCCTGTTCTGAAGGGAGTATGGGCCTTCTTGAAACAGGGAAAGTTCAAGCGACCAGAAAAATATATAAATTACCAGACGTACTCCACGAACTCCAAAACAAGATCCACACTAAAAGTTTATTGTGAGCACTTTCGTTCACATTCAAATAAAGGAACTTCTTCAGACATTTTTGAAATAAAACATCCAAGGTTTAAATAACTATAGAAAAACATGACATCACACACCCTCCTTGAAATTGATTACATGTATAGGTCTGGAATCGTGGGACAGCATACATATCTGCTGACCTCACAAGATCCAAAGGTAGTGAAAGTTTTGAAACATGAGGAGAATAAATGACTTTTCTGCTTAGTTTAGCAGAAGCATATCAGTGTCAAGTGTGAATGGAAATCAAACCAGAAGTAGATAAAAATCAGGCAGCAACTGAATGTGCCAAAAAAAACAAAAGAAAGAATATAAGGTGAAGGATTAGATGAGAAGGCAAGAAATGTGCAAAATGCATAAATATAGTTGCAAGTATTGAAAACTTGGAACAACCTCATGTTGACCAGGATTAAATGCAGGAATAGTTAAGAAATGAAATTAAAACAAAAGATAAAGGTTAATACTGGCAGCCCAAGATAGTGGACTATGTACACATTGGTTTACAAAGTTCATTGAACATGTGGGAGAAATAGACAAATGTAAGTTTTGTAAAACAGAATTTAGAAACAGTTACACATCTTGTTGCTGGTTGTGATATACTAATGGCAGAAGGACTGCATACTGAAAGGCATAGTAATGTGACAATATTGTTACATTGGGGATTGTGCAAACATTAAATACTGAAGTAGCTGAAAAACACTGGAAACATGAGCCACAATGCATTATAGAAAATGATGAAGTTTATATCATATGGGATCACCAATTACCAACAATTCAAAAAATAGACATGAGAAAACTAGATACAGTAGTCCATGAAAAGAAGACAGAAGTAGCATTGATCATTATAATTGCTACACCCAGTGACTATAGTGTCGTATGTACTAAGAGACAGAAAGTCATAAAATACCAGGACTTGCAGGCAGAAATGAGGACAGTGTGGAAGAAGGATACCCTGACAGTTCCAGTAGTAGTAGGAGCAATGGGTCTTATAAAAAAAAATTACATTTATACTTAGATGTTATCGATATATGTAACTCCATACAAATTGCAGAAGGAGTCATTAATGGGCACATTGTGGGTGCTGCGAAGAGCATTTCTGGCTAACATCAAAGACTGAAGCAATACTAGTTTCATGAACTTTAATCATACTTTGACTTAGGAATGGGGTCCATTCCCATCATGGTATTAGAAATCGAAAATACTTGGAGAAATTAAAAAAGAGTGAAATGGAAAACATCTTGTTTTGTTAATGTGAGTGAATTAGAGCACTAATTAAAAATCGTCCCATTTTTTTCTTTTGTCACCATGTTATTTTTGGTTTTATCTCTCTTTCTTTACCAAAAAAGTGACAGTTACACATAAGCTTTTTTCTTTCACTGCTGATATTTGTGTGTGTGTGTTTGTGTGTGTGTGTGTGTGTGTGTGTGTGTGTGTGTGTGTGTGTGTGTGTGTGTGTGTGTGTGTGTGTGTGTGTGTGTGTCTGTCTGTGTGTGTGTGTCTGTGTGTGTGTGTGTGTGTGTGTGTGTGTGTGGAATCTCCAAAGTGAGGACACAAATGTTATAGAAAACATAATTTGTACAGATAAATGCAGCAAGGATTTAAGGTGATTTGAAGGTAAGATACAAGAGGACAGACGTAGCAAAGTAGGACTGCATTCCCCAGAGATAAGAACAAAAATATGAGACATCAGCTGGATTCACCAGGTACTGTGGAGCTGTACCATAGCAGGCTCATTTAACACCCTGTGCTCCTCCCTGGAATACCTTGCCTATCCCTTACCACGAAGAGCAAAAAAAAAAAAGACTTCAGCATTGTAGAAAACCAAGCAGCCAATCATTTTCCTACAAATGTACCCTCCCACTCCACTCTTCCTCTTAAAAAAGGTCTTTGGCCTTGCAGAAAGTTGATTGGTCCTTGCCAATATGCTTCTTTCAAACCCACACCCCCTCCTCTCTTCAACTAAAATAAAAAGTCTTCAGTATTGTAGACAATCAATGGATCCTTGCCAATTGGCTTCCTACAAATCTGCAACCCTCTCACTCTTCAACTTAAAAGAAAAAAAAAAGACTTTGGCTTTGTAGAAAGATGATTGGTCTTTGCCAACTGTCTTCCTACAAATGCACAAACCTTCTTCAGCTCTTGTCTAAAAAAAAAAAAAGAAAAGAAAAAAATACTTTGGCTTTTACTGAACAAAGCTGATTGGGGCTTTTGTACTCAGCTTTCTACAGCTACATGCTCTTCTCAGCTCTTCAGTTCCATTTTGTACCAGCATTTCAGTGCATAAAAAAAATTAAAATGCAGAAACTCTCCATCACGCCCCCTAATTACTTGCACCTGGGGCAGTTGCCCCCTTCTCCAGACCCTTGCTAGACTAGTTCTATGTAAGAATTTGAGGGTAGCCTGAACTTAAGGAAATATATTTTCACTGAGAGAATGATAAAAAAGGTGAATACATTGCCATAGTGTGTAGAAGATGCAAAACTTTCTGAGGCATTCAAAAGAACAAGGGATAGATGGAATAAAGTGACAGAAGGAAGGTGGAGGTAACTTCAGAGCTCTAGCTACAAAACTTGGATTGACTCAGCACAGTTTATATATTCTTCTGCTTGTAGAATGTATATACATAAGTACTTGTTTACTACTTGTATCCGAGATAGTCAATCCTCATGCCTTGCTCTGTCAGTCTAGTAGGACAACATCAGTTTTATGCAACCACTTCTCATTGATGCACCCCTTAAAGGTTTTGTTTCTTCATATGATCTCAATGGACTGTTTCATCTCGGGCTGCTTCCCTTACCTCCTTTATAAATCTTAAGGTTTGACACCCCCTTTCCTTCTAAAGTGGCTATATTTGGGATGTTTACAGACAATTTATTCATTTATGTATTTTTTGTTTTAGTTATCTGTTTATTGGTAAAGCCTCTAGGCACAAGGTTATTTTCATGAGTTGCCCCTGGAAAACTGTCTTGTTAAATTACTTGTTCAGAGTTGCAAAAGGAGGCCAGGGGAATTGAACCCTAAGCTAAAGACAAAGCTCATATTCCCTTAGTCTTCTCTGTTATGCTGACAGGAGTAGTGTCATGAATCACTTCTATCTACGTCTGGTTGGAAAGAATATTCTCCACCCTTGCCCCATTTAAAATAAAATGAGCGTGGTTCAGAAGAGCCATTACCAATGAGGAAAGTAAAGGGAGTGCATGGAGTTTGATGGGAGAAAAACAAATACAGGAAGCAGTGAAGGGAATACATAATGAAGTGGTAGCCGAGAATAAGTAAGGAAATGGTAGTTGGGAATATGTAAGGAAGTGATAGCTGGCAATATGTAAGGAAGTGGTAGCTGAGAATACATAAGGAAGTGGTAGCTGGAAATATGTAAGGAAGTGGTAGTTGGGAGGGTGATGGTTTTAATTCAATTACAGCGTAATTTACACGCTATGATTGTACAGGGAGGCATTTATTAGCATTTATAACTGAAACATAGACAGCAGAGGCTGAAGAATACCATGTGTTTGTACATGGAGTCAGAGTTTATAAAAGGATCAGGAAGAACAGATGTGATGGTACTACACCAATGTAAGCTCAGGATGGGAAAAGTGCTGCTGTGGAAGAGAAGGATGAGAATAAAGGCAAGGAAGCCATAAACATCTCATCTCTGTATTCAAATTGTACACTTAAAACCAATATAAAATGCTGATGCCATATAATTTAAAAATGTTTTTTTAAGTTCTTTATGATGTTTCATAATTTGAATTTAAATACTATCAGTTCTTTGTATTCATATTTCTACATAACATTAACCAACAGGTACTGTGCCATATTCCATAGTTTGTCGTGTGACTGTGTACTATTTAAAGCATCTCTTAACTCTTACCATTTGTTCTGATGAAGTCCATAATACAACTGGGCAAAAGTGATTAATCAAATTTATAATAAAGTTTGCCTTGTGGTAGATACAAAATACTTCAGTGACATTTTATACTGATTTCTACTGCTTTTGGTGCACTTTGTAGGTTTTTGGTCTTGGTAAAGCGTACACTTACCTGTGGTGGCAGTTCTCTATGTCTGAATATCCACAATACCTTTGAAGGATAGAGGAGATAGTTGCTGGATGCAATGTTGTATAGCCACACATGCAGCATACCTTGCTCTCTGGGTATGTACCTGGCTGGACTTCATGAAAGATATGGGACATCTGGCTACTTTAAAACCCAGCGTCAATATCTCCCAGAATAATGCCTGCCCCATCATAATCACCGTAAAGGGATGCAGGAAAGCATTCTTCCTCTGCGAAGGTTGATCTGGACACAAGACAACCTCCTGTTGTATGGCATGCCTTATTTTTATCCCTTTGTACCCTGTCAGTTACATACTTCTGACACTGATTTATGGTGGTTTTCCTCTCACCCACAGTATTGACATCAGGCACCATAAATTCCAACACATCATCACATAGAGTCTGGTAGACACCCCCTTTCCCAAGGCTCCACCATTCATGTGTCTGGAATGCCTGTATCAAGATATCATTGTCTGTGGGGCTGAACTCACTGTTGCCCATCCTCTTTGGAGGACATTTGCATTAATGGAGAGAAGACATCATAGACTGGAAGGGCATGTGTGGCTGCACAGACAAGCAATGTCTGAGTGAAAGTTAACAGGTACATATGTACAGTCCTGGGTAGGACAAGATGGGCACAGTGTCTAGATCTCAAATTATCTGAACACGGCTTAAGATGCATGCATGCATGCATATGAAGGAGGTGAATGTCCAGTGTTACTGGGCTTACATCCTGTACTAGATGTACATTTACACAGATGCAGGCGTGCAGTGTATCACAGAG
Organism: Protopterus annectens; assembly: GCF_019279795.1. Lineage (NCBI taxonomy): Eukaryota > Metazoa > Chordata > Ceratodontiformes > Protopteridae > Protopterus > Protopterus annectens. Next base: position 744,130,450 of record NC_056737.1, on the reverse strand, counting down.
GCTATAGCTGTCTGGCTATTGGGAGAGTTGGCTGTCTTGCACCAGCAGACTACCCATTCCTGTTAGGTGTGTCTGTGAACACATGTATAAATGCATTTAGGGTGCAACTGTAGCCTCCTGTTGTGCCATATGCACAGCTGCCCAGTAAAATTTATCCACACCAATATTCAGGTACAGGCAACATACCAAAGGGTGATAATTACTTATGTCTGACACTGTATGTAAATCCCTTGCCACAGTTCAGTATACTCCATAATCTTGGAGGCTTTGTCCTAGATCTGAATATGAGTCAAACTGCTGAATTAGTTCTGCTCTTCTTTTATCTTTCATGCATATTTTGGCATCCAAAATGGAGGACCACATGTAGACATCACTAATCAGTACTAATTTATTCCTTACTTATGCTAAAGAGGCTGAATTCTGCTTTTATTATGAATTACTGTGTTTTGCATGTGCATACCACTAACATAAGGTGTGGATGCCTTCAAGCTGCATATCACCAATATTTTTTACATGCCTGTTAATTCATGCAGGCTGTCTATACCTGTGCATTTCACATCTGCAAGGTGCTACAATGTGGTACCCATGATTTAGTGTTACACAAAGTCTTTACTTCTCACCCTGCCATTGTTTTGCATTACATTCATGGTGGTGGCTACAGATAATGGTTCCCCATAGAGAGCAACTGTCCTAAGTGCAAAGGAGAGCAAAAGTATGCTCTGCCTCGTGCACAACCAGTTCAGGGGGTGCCTGACAGAACCTGCATAGGTCCATTCAAGAAAGCTGATATCTGGTATGACCTGGCAGATCTCCTTTCTAGCATACCTCTCAGCTGTATAGATTTTTGCAGAATGTCCAGATTTGTATCTCATATTTTGGTCTGTTCCTCATAAAAGTTTGGTTTTCTGGCAAATCATTGGCAAAGCATTGAGAACTGAAGCCAGAAAATAATGATAGGCATTTGAGATTCAGACTTAATACCCTTCAAAAAATGCATGCTAATGCAAAACCTGTTATTCTATCAACTTTCTATGTTTGTAAAAGGAATATTTAAAAATTGTCCCTATTTTGGGGCCTTTGTCCCCCATCATGTATGGCTCTGTCCAGATTTCTTATGCTAAGAGGTTGATAGGTATGCTCTCCAGGGAGACTATCATACCTCACACCATTAAGGGTCTCTGCATGAAGAAAGCAGAGGTTAGACAAGAAAGTCCTGAATATTACTCTAGGTATTGCCATCTGCTGCATAAGGTTTTGCAATTAATAAGGATTCTGCACTAACAGATGTTTCCCTACTTATATTTTATCTTAGTGATCTCAAGATTTCTTTGGTTGGCTGCTGTGGGTGATTATCTGAGTGTGCTATTGTTAGCGGCTGTTCATAGGTTCATAGGTTGGTACTAGGCTATCAGCCCTGGGGCCTATACAAGCCTAGCCATAACAATTCCCTGGCTATTTCTTCCCACATTATTTACTTTCCTGGACCCCTGTCTAGCAGGGTGACTGACGTGATCCCTGGGGTGAATTTCCTTTCTCCCATCCAATCGTCAAGGTTCCTCTTGAAGAGGTCCAAAGAGGCACTCTGCTTGACATGTATGGGCAATCTATTCCAGAGTCTGGGGAGTCTCTGGGTCAGGAACCTTTCCCTCCAACATGTTTTGTTTATTGTGATGACAAGGTTTAGATCCCTGGAGCGTGTAGCTCTGAGGGATTGGGATTTCTTTAAGTGTAGCATGTCCAACAGCTCTGAGTTTGACATGGCCTTGTATGTTAAGCAGAGATCGCCTCTGAGTAGACGATATGCGACAGAGTATAGCTGGAGTTTTTTAAGGCGATCAGCGTAGGGTATCTGATTTAGGCCTGTGATTCTTTTAGTGAGGTATTTCTGAGGCCTTTCCAGTTGTTGCAGATGTCTTGAGAGGTACATACCAAATGGGGCGTTGTATACTATAATGGGTCTAATGAGGGATGAGTACAGTGGGACAATGACCTCCTTTTTTCTGGATGAAAAGCCCTTCGTGATGAGGTGTGCCACATAGAAGGATTTCCTGACTGTTGTGGCGATGTGGTTATCGAAGGTGAGACCACTGTCCACCTGTGTCCCTAAGTGTCTTATCACACTTTCTGTGTTTAGTGTACTGCCACCTATATGGTAATTCATGGATACATGTTTTTTCCCAAAGGGGATAACAATACATTTATTGGCATTGAGCTTGAGCCCATGGCTCTGGCACCAAGCATCTGTTTCTGTAAGGCCCTTTTGTAGAGTATCCACATCATCTGGGGATTCAATAATGGCTCCCAGTTTGCAGTCATCTGCAAACTTTGTTAGCCAGAGTCCCTTAGTGTTGACCTGTACTTCAGAGAAGTAGATGCCAAACAAGAGTGGCCCCAGGACTGAACCCTAAGGTACTCCACTTGTCACTTGTCTGGAGCTGGATTTGGAGTCGGCTACTTTTACAGTGTGGGTTCTATCATTAAGCCATTTAGCAACCTATTGGGTGACATAGGGATTAATGCCCAACTTAGTAAGTTTATCAATGATGTCTGTCAGTTATGTAGTACTAGACACAGGGCTATGAATCTGGAGTGTGGTTGTCACCTTTCATACTTTTGCAAATTTCGGAAAATCAATATCGTGAGACCATAATATCAAAAGACCAACATGTTGAACACTACAATATATATAAAAAAAAACTTTAACTCTCAAAACTCCCTATCAATGTGAACCCAGGAGTGAGTGGTTCCATGGATCCTGCAGAGTTGTGGGCTCAGAAATGCATCCTAACATGGAACCTGAAGGATTGTGGACCTAGGAATGAGAGCTAACATGGTCCTCAATCAGGTGCATTTATGGTGCAAAGTAGTAGCCCCAGGTGCATGTTTGCAAATCACGTGTTGTGCAATGCAACCATGCGCCACTATTCTGAGACATGGTTGTAGAGATGAACCGCAGCACTATGGCTATGCAAGTTTACATACATGTAGTTAAACATTTCTGTTGTTGACCACAAAAAAAAAAAAAAAGCTGGTATATGTGATTGAAAATCAGCTGATTGTACATACCTGCGTTTTTACTGTGCAAGATCACGATATGGTGGTGATCGGGGAATTTGTGCTTTCCCCACTGCACTGCGATCCCACAGTTGGTATATATAATTCACAGGGAGTGAGGGGATGCAGAGGGACTTGCTCTACCTGAAAAAAAATGTAAGTCTTTTTTTATTTTTGATGAGGTAATTTTTGAGCACTTACATTCGATTAGTTAGGGCTTGATATAATGAGTATACATATACAATGAACTATCATATACTTGGGTACATCTGCCATATGCACAGTCAAACAGGCCATATGCTTCATATTCACTGTGATATGGACAGCTAGTGCTGACATGTATTGATGGCACAGTACACAATGACAATAGTTTACAGACATTGATGTTAACTGGCTTCATTAGCATAACCACCACACTAATTGACACTTCTTAGCGTGTTATGAAGCAGTGGTAACATTGTGCTGAACACTGCTTAAGACCACACAACTCTGAAACAGAGAAATTACATTAAATTCTCTATAAGGCTGGAGCTTTCCAAAGTTAATAAAAGATTAAAGACTAGTAAATTACCTCAGCAACAGCCACAAACCATGTGGTTGATGTCAGTGAAACTGAGATAGATGTCACACTGTCAGTGAAAGTTAAGCAGCTGTCTTGGTGCAGGTATGAATGGGAATCCCTCACACTGGCATGGCATCCATTTGCCTTGCGCCAAGGAGATTCAAACTGAGAAGATATGAAGCCATAGGAAGTGCATGCCACAAGAAGTGAAGCATTGCAGGGTCATCTGTTGAGGCAGGGCTACAGTACCTAAATGGGGGAAGCTGTGCATAGCACCAACAGTAGCTAATAAGCATGTGCATGAATGAGGGAGGCTGTAACCATATCGGTGTGAATCCCACAGCTTACTAAGCACACCCACTAACCGACATGTTTTGACCACATGTGTATTGGTACTGGCATGACCACCCAAGGGTGACAATGCCTTGAAATATTCACTAGACAGGAGAATAAAGTGTTACTGTAGGTGCTACATAAACACAGCATGTTCCTCCAGGACAAAGGTGCCACAGACAAGAATTATCAGCACCAGATTTGACTGGGCTGGTAAAGGATCCTCAGTGATGTGTTCAGCCATAATAGGTTTGTACAAGTGCAGGTTAGAATTCATTATATCATACTCAATACAAAGGAAAAGGCAGTGGATATTTCAACAGATAGGGTCACCATGGTCGTGGGCCAGCAACACTAAAGCAGCTCACTGAGCTGGGTGGGCAGTAGCCATCCATGTTTCATAAGGGAAAACAGCAGGTCAGTAATTACTATTACAGTACAGTATAGAGCACTCTACTGCATGTTTGAAAGAAAAGATTACTAAAGGCTCACCTGCATTTTTGCATTTCCAGGCACTTTTGATCTATTTCTGCAACAAACAGCATGACAAGATATGTCTAGCAACATGTATTTTAATGTGTTGTAGTATGCATGTCACAGAAGTTACAGAGGCACATGTATGTGGGCTCATAGTGATGTCATGTTTGTTCACATTTTCACAGATTCGACTTGTGGAAGGGTCAGCACAACTGTACAACATAGGGCTGACATTCCACAGGGCATGTGTGACTGATGAAGCAGCACAATTTGGTTATACAGTGGCACTGTCTGCTGCACGCAAGAGTTGAGGGTCACCCACACCCACCATTACAGGTAGAGGTATAGACAGAGCACACAGCCTAATCAGTGCATAAAAGACAGCCTGTACCTGAGAGACTTTTACAGACTTCAACTTTGCCCCTAGTCAATACAGTATCATAAACCTCCACTACTACTGATGTTTGCATACCCACTATAGAGTTAGCTGAAGAGTGGAGATGTGGTGTCACGAGGACTACAGGACTATCCCTAATATGGCTACAACACTCAGCATCAACCAGCAGATGTGCAGAACAGTGATCCAGGGACAGATGGCTGCTATCTTCAGCATTCTGGTGGTGGTGAATATGCTGTGAGGCTTGTGGGACAATGTGTACTAACTGACTCCATGAGACACATTTCAATTGTCATCCAATCTGCCTGCACAGGCCATGCATCCTGTGTCAGTGGAAAGGACTAGATGCAAGACTTTCGACCAAACACCCCTAGTCAAACTACACAGAGTTTTGCTAAGACAGCATCAGTACCACCTGAGGGCACACAGCCTGCCAACCCAGTTGTGAGTGTGTTCCACTGTTCTGGCTCAAGACCTGTAATCTCTCATAAGGCTCCACAAGCATGGTACCATAGTTCTATCCCCTTCCTTGTTACTAGAGAGTTCACAGCCTGCAACCCCTAGTTATGGGTATTATGCAGACCTTAAGCAAAGGTGCTCATAAGGAACAATACCAAGGATGCTCTATGAGGGTACATAAGTATGGCCCTTCAGATTTACCCCTTTCCTTCTACTGACCACATTGAGCCCCAACACCACAAGCCAACACAGTGGACACTGGCAGCAGTCATACTCCACCCCACCTCTGAAGGATGTGATCCCTGACTCCCCAGAAACTCCTACATTTTGTGCCCTCCATGTCACCTTCCCACATCCTTAGTCCATATTATAATCTTACAGTGAAGAAGGTAGGGGAGTGGCTCTGAATGGAGAGAAGTGGTGATAGTTAACACGACATCTCAACCTGTAAAAATATAATGTCTTGTGTTGTTTCCTTTGCACTGAGTATCATATCAGCAACTGTTCAATGAACCTGTTGTAAAGACCTATTGTGGCAGCCCACAGCATTAAAATTATGAATGGCAGGGTGCAAACTAACAGGTCATGGTGGAATATTTATTAATGTTGTAATTTGCCATGTTATTCCTCCTTCAAGTTCTCAAAACAAGTAAGGGCACCAAAACACTGAGCCCACTCAATCTTACATGCTAAAATCTTTACTAAAGGGATGGGGTAACCCAGAACAATGACCATTAATCTCAACACCTTTAAATATGTAAGTGTGAACCTGTTTAATGTCTACTGTATTTTATGAGGTCTGGGAGGTGTACATTGCAAAATTCATGTGGTACAGGACAAAGGGGATACTTTATATACAAGCATTGCACTTAGCTTAAAGTTGGTTGGGTAGGGCAAATAAACTTGCCAGTGATTATAATACTAATTATAACCTCACAAGGGGATTCTTGACAATGAGCAATCATATTATTTTACTATTTATTTATAAAGCATGTGGAGACCCTAAACACTAAGTGCTGTACTCATTCTTATGATTTAGTGGTGAGAGAAGGACATTCTTTATAAAATGTGCACGTTACTATTTAGGGAAATTACCTCACGTAAGCATTATGTCAGTGTTATATGTGGAGGGCTATATACATATAATACTTTTGCGACACTACACAGGTCAAGGGGGAATGTTGTCACACTTCTTCTGAAATGATAATGCTTTCATTCTCTAAGCTGCTGTCCATTTGCTGAAGCCAGTCAGATGGCTCAGAGGATGCATTGCTTATACAGTGAGATATGTGTTAATGCAAGCTTTACTTAGGTAGCTGCCTCTGTGGGTTGAGATCCATGCTGACTCAAAATTGTGATGTTTGATGTTTTCATGAGCCTCAGCCAATAAATATATTTCAGTCATAATCTGTAGACAATAAAATACAAAAAATTAGAATGCAAACACCTTATACTTCACACTAATAAGAAAATATATTTTTTCTCCTGAACAAATCTTTTAGATTTGAAGATGCAAAAAATATTTCATATACAGTGACATAATGAAGCCACGTGGATTCCCTTCTCACATATCTTCTCATTTTGAAAGGTAACATTTGAAAAATCAGTCATTTTTACCAAAAGTTTATTTCAACATCTAAATAAAAAAAAACGTCTGTAGAAGAGTGATTACAGTTGCACATCAGCAGGGGGTGGTTCTGAGTTAAAACTCTTAACTTCATATTATTCTCTTTGCACTCTATTATTTTAATGCTGTGACACCACATGCTCCTTTAAACAGTGGCATTTTACTTAGGATTAGAGCTCTGCCTCTAATTAGCCATATTTATCAGCAGATTCTTAGAGTTATCAAGCAGTTAGTATTTTTTTAGCGATGTATCTTACATATTTCAAAATATGAAGCTTTAAAATTAATATACTCACTTTTTGCATGATAATAAGACCCCAAAATATCAACTTTGCAGGATAAATACAAGCTAGATCTTAAAATTATGTTTCATTTTATCTACTCAAAAAAAAGATCTCTGCAGATGTTATAAGCTGGTTTTATTACATAGAGCAATCAACTTTGCCTACCTATTAAACCATTTGCAGGCAGCAGCAACAATAATTTTTGTTATGATGATGTGATTATATTATGATCTAAAGCATTCCTGTTAACAGGTGTGGGCCAGGAAGTGCTATAAGGCCTAGTCTTTAACATGAATATGTTTGTGAATTTACAACTGGATAAGCAGTAAATTGCCCACTCATTCTTCTGCTCTAATGTATACGTGTGGCCCGATTAAAAAGACTTGCTTCTGGTTACAGAGACTTACTCCAGGGTAAGCCTACTTTATAGATACGCTTTAAACCCAGGGTGGGACACTTACACCTAGAGGAAGTCATTTAGAATCTGGTCCATTATTCTGCTAATCTGTCCCAGCATTAAAGCTGTGAATATTAATGGGAGTAGGTTTTTCCTTCCTCCTTCAACATAAGGCCATTACTGCCTACAGGAACAATTTAACAGTTTCATGGATTACAGTGCTACTTCAAATATTAAAACAACAACATATCTGTAATGTAAATATATTTTTTTCCTTTTAACATAGTGTGTTGTGTATTACTAGTGTTTTTCTCTCAGACTTATGGCTTACAGTGCTCATAATGAAGGATGAAAAATATCCACAGAGTTGACTATTTTATCTTTGGCAAAAGTAAAATATTTAGAATAAATTCAAGTTTAGACATAAAAAAGTTGCTAGGAATGTTTTACAATGCAGACAAAATTCATCTACTTTCTTTCCAAGAATTTGTACAGTGTTATTGTGTGTTTGTGATTGTATATGTCTGTGTGTGTGTGTGTGTGTGTGTGTGTGTGTGTGTGTGTGTGTGTGTGTGTGTGTGTGTGTGTGTGTGTGTGTGCATGTGTGCGTGTGTGCGTGTGTGTGTGTGTGTGTGTGTGTGTGTGTGTGTGTGTGTGTGTGTGTGTGTGTAAACAAGCATTTGATAAACTCCCTTAATGCACTAATGTTTACAGTAAACTGTTAGAGAAAAAAGCTCATCCATCAAATCACTGGACACAGGTCCAATTCTATGACATAGAAGGATGAACCTCTGACTATGACTCAGATGACCAAAAATCAGTTAGCAGCTCTGGAGCTTGAAGAGCCATGTACGGGATGGTGGAACTGGTCAGCAAATCTATTCATCTCTCTCATCCTGAGGAAGGGAAGAGGCAGTCCAGGTCACTGCAGTGCCAGCAGAGCAAGTTTCATGCATGCAGCAGAGGAGCTGGGAAGCGCAGTCAGGTCTGCTAACCATATTTGCACAAATTTCCCATGACATGTGCAGGAGCATGCAAGACCACAAGGGAAGGCATTGCATGTCTTCACATTGGTGAATTATTACATCAGCTCTTGAGAAAATGGGTTAGGAATAAAAATAAAAGAGTCTACATATTACTTTATTGAATGAGGAAAATAGCGAACTCTCTTTCATTGAACGGAAAAGGTCAAAACCACTAAACAGTGAAGACACAGACCATCGATTTTTTTCACAGAGAAAAAAATCGTTGGGCTGTCTTTGGGACTTTGCCATTTCCTCCACTATGGTGCAATCTCAGAGTTGATATATTTAAGTAGGGGAGGTGTGGAGGGTGAAGCCTCCCACTTCATTTTGTGTTTGAATTTTTTTTTTTTTTTGCAGAGCAGCGATTTTTTCCCTGGGAAAAAAATCTCTGTTCTGTGTCTTCACTGTTTAGTGGTTTTGACCTTTTTGGTTCGATAAGGTAATATAGACCTAATAAAAAAATCCCTTATGAGTACCTGGTTGACAACCTCTCGTGCTTAGTTCTCACTCCCTAAGGGAATTAATTGGCCAAATGACTGTGGAAGGGAGAATGCTTGACAGGATATGGAGGATAAAAATATAAAAAAATATGGCTACAAGGCCAGTGATCTAGCAACACAAGAAAAGCTGTTGTCAAAGTTGATTCACCAAATGTGAGCACCAGATAAAATACATTTTGTTATTTTAAATTTTTCTTGAATTCTGAAGTTGACAGTTTTAATAGTATATTATAATAGCCAGTCATATCACTGGCAAATTAAAGTGTTGCTTCATGTATAATCCTTTTTTGACTTAATTTACTTTAGCTATTTCCCTTAACCCTTTATTTTATAATATATATGAATGCTTCCATACTATTTATTTATTGTTTTACTTACTGATTGATTCTTATTCATTCATTCATTTATATGTTAGCCAAATGGTTGTACTGGACTTAAGCCATAAGGCAAAGGCTAAACAATTTAGTTATAGACTGAATATATTTAATTTGCACTGGATACAACTTTGATACACCGAATGAAGATACACTGATATAGTCTGAATATATTTAGTTTGAACTGGATACAGTTTTGACATATTGAGGATAGATTAAGAAATATGGAATATAATTTGCATTTGATACAGCAGTGAAACATTGAAAATGCATTGACCCACATTGAAGATTCTGCATTTAACTTGAACTGGATACTACTTTGAACTTTAATGTTCATGCATGGATGTGCAATTATCACAAGGATGGATGGCGTTTGAATCCCACCAATGTCACCTAATATGTCATGGATAGATGGCACCACTGCCACCGTTATAAAGAAAGGCCCTAAATGGTACTAGAAGGATGGTCTCACAAGTCAATCTAGCGGCTCCCAGTAGGTTAAAACAAAAGAAAGGTGGTAGGAAGGAAAGAAAGAAAGAAAGAAAGTGGAGACAGGTCTAACTCAATAACCAATTAACCAATTCACAAAAGGTAACCTGGACCCACAGCATAAACTGAATAAGTACTCCTGTTCTGGGTATTTGCTTTCAGCATCCATTTCCAGATTAGTCTTCACATAGGCCAAATGGAGAGTTGAGTCTTTAGCCTTGCCCCCAGGCCCCTTTCTACAACTATTTCTGTAGACCACAGTATATTCCAGTGACCCTTACTGATAATAATTGCCTTTAACCCAACTTATTATTTTCACAACTAACATAAACACACACACACATGATTCACAGGGAAGGTTGGCAGAATTCTTCAATTCACCACAGCTTTCTTCCTGGCACAGTAGTACTGTCACATCCCCAGATTTGGCCTGGCACTTCCAGCTACCTGCTACTCTTGATTAAACCAAATATGAAATTATACACATTAATATCTTCACTACTAGTAGGTCCAAACAATCTAGCTAAGTAGAGGTGGGAACTACAGCTTATTAACCTATAGTTGTAAATGCTAACCCTCCTCTTATTTAATAAATAACCATAATACACATTTAGTAATAACAAAATAGCAAACGAGCTTTAAAATAAATAAATACAATTTACTTCAAACAATAAGGCAAACCATGCAGATACAAAATAAATGTACAGAGGACCAAGAAAAGGCACATAAATATAAAAAAAAATAGTTATACAGGTAGGAAAATACCTAACTTGGTTAGATATATCAATATAACTACCTCCAGCTTTAAAGAGTACTGAACCCTTTCTGTTTTAGGTTCCTTATAGTTAATGGGCAAAAATTGGAGATAGCAAACTTACAGGAAAGTGGCCATTTCAATATCTTCCACAAGTGGAATGATTTAAGTATACTTAAAACTCTGTTACATGATTCCTATTGTGAGGATAAGTTTGAGAAAAGGAGTGACCACTTTGCAAATTATGGAACTAATTTACAATTTAATTTAAATTAAATTTCATTTAATGTAATTTAATTTAAATTACAGAATTATTACTATTAGTTTTAGGAATGAGCTATATAGTATGTGGGATTGGGAGAATTCTTTATTATCAGTTTGTGCATAATCAGTTTGTTTTAGTAACTTTTTAACATTTTTCTATAAGGCATTCTGGAAATGTAATGGCAGGATGAAGGTAGAGGCAGTTAAAGGCAGAACAAAGATTATTGTGTTTGTTTTATTACAAACTTCTCCCATGAATGATTTTGGTGACTTCCAAATGCCATTTACAAGGATGCTTTGCATTCCATGTAGGTGTTGTAACTCTTGACATCTCCTGGTTTGTTCTCCCAATGTTCTATGCACCCTTCTTCTGCCTTCTGAGTGACTTCAAGCCAGGCAATGACTAGGGCATTGTCTTCTAACTCTCGTTAGCATAAGAGGGAATCATTGCTTTTTAATGGAGTTTCAAATTTTGGGATAAGTCAATAATTTAGTTATAGGGTTGCTGCTTGAGTAGCTAGCATCCCAACACTGTGTTTCTATCTCTGTGAAGAGGTTTTCCTCCATACATTCCTCAACAGACCTGACTGTTTACAAAACTGGTAGAGATACTTAGTCTTGAAGCTTAATTTTACTATGACTGGATATTGGTCACTTAGGACCTCAGAAAGATGATGATGATGCTGATAATGCAGCTATGTAGGATGTTTGTCACAATAATACCTTGCAAATAATTGGTATTTAATGTACATGAGCATTGAGATGAGTGTTTTACTAACTGTATGACATTTAGAATAGGGATGATTTTTTTAGTCTTTGTTTTGAGGAACCCAAGCAATTTAAGTTGAGATCACTGATAATAATAAGATTGTTTCTGGGGTAAGCATTGTTGCATGATCTCAGCTTGAGGAGGGGTTCTTGGTACATAACTGCTAGAGAAAATGTTGCCGACACCTAGAAAGATTTGGACCAGTAGCAAACTGTATAATGAAATAAGTGACCTAAAAGATTAGAGCTGAGATTTAAGGAGTTACTAGCAAAACTGTGTGTATTCACTTGGTAGAATTAAGAGAGACAATAATTGCTCTTTAGCAAGATTCAGTTATTTCTGTCTATTAGGGTGTTTGTTGCAGGATTCAGGATTTTGATAGTGCCCATTTGTTGTTAATGCTACAGCTGTGTTCTGTAGTGCTGTGAGTAAAATGTGGTTATTGTGTTTTTTGTTTATTACTTTGAAGTAAGGTTATATAGAAAGAAGTCAGACCTGGGTTGGAATGTACTGCATGCAGTATTGTTTTTTTTTTTCCTTTTTAATGAATGTTTTGTTAACTGTGTCTGTAAAGTCTCCTTGGGGATTGCTTTTCTTCCATTCTCTTTAATTTCCTGTGCTACCGATGCTTCATTCCACATTTCTACCCACGTGTTATGTTTACTCTACCATGTCCGTATATGATCTTCTGCCCATGTCTGATCTTTACTCTTTCCTCTCCAGCCCTTTAATTCAAAACAGTTTCTTGTACAAGTTACTGGCAGTATCACAAATCTGGATTCAGTGCACACTAAGAGGAATGAAATGGCTTCTAGTTACAGGCCTTTTCATTTATCAAATCATAAGAACAGTGTCAGTTGTCAAAAGGTAAACAGCTTACCTGAGATACCTGGCAAAATGGGTTATTAGGCATTGGGGATGTTTTGTATTTTTTGGTCTTAACCCCACTGTGCAGGACCAGTAACATGTACAGGATTCTGCAAGAAATAGGCATCAGTGAGGGCATGTCACATACTTCTAAGAGTGATATTCATAGGTTCACAGTTAAATAATAGGCTAGTTCCCTTGCAGGCCATTTTAAAACTAACCAATTTCCTATCCAAATTGAGAATCAAACCCTGTATCTTGTATCTGTTAGGTAAACAGCTTAACCATTATGACAACCCCCTACCCCACTGCAAGGCAGCTCAGCCATCACAGAGCCAATTTTTCCATTGGGCATTTGACCTTCACTAGGAATTCATCCAGGAGAATGTTTACCCTGGGCAGATTCCCCCACTCCCTCATTCCAGGTCAAAGTGAGCAGGCAAAGCTGTATTTCCCCTCTCCTCTCCTCTAACATGACAGAGCCATTAGGTGCCTGAGCAACTATTCAAACTCTGGTCACCGGTGTCATATTCCAGCCTTTATCTTTCTGTAGCGATGGATTTGGCAGAGTTCTTTCTTCCATCTGTGCATGCTTTGCCTTATAGCGAGTTTTTGCTTCAAATCATTAGAGTTCTTTGGCCTCATTACTCTTCTCAGATTTGTTGAAGTTTGCTATATTTGAGATTTCACCTCCATATTACACCATCAAGAATATATTCATAATCTATGCACCTGTCTCTTTACTGTAACAGGCATGCATGCAGAGTAGTGCATGTCTCTAAATCTCATTTAGGTTCACTGCAATGTCTGTATAAATTGCATGAAACTAATCTGGAAAGTATGAAATTATTACAAAAGTGGTGGTGAATGGGAAGAAAACAGAAAACCTTTGACCCAATATGGTTAAAATAGGTAAAAATCTATGAAAAATACTTGGTCTCTGGGTGAGAAATATGGTGTACATTAAACTGGTAAGAGAAATGGGAAAGAAAAAGGTAGAGTGTTAAAATGCTGAGCACCAAGTAATTTGAAATATATGTATTTCTAAACCTGTATTATTCCTATACGCAGGACTATTAAAGGTGAGTTTTATCTAATATGAGGTTCAAAATTAAACTGAGTAAAACAAAATATCTTATATCCTATGAGGGGAGGTTTTGGGTATGGTTGTTCTTAACTGAATTTATTAAAGCTGCAAGCTTTCTACATGATTTACAAACCACAAAAAGTAATGCTTTGTCAAAGCTGAGGTTTGGTAAAATATAGCAGGAGCGGCTTGTGATAATGATTAAAAATGTTATTAATTTATTTGTTTATTTCAGTTTGTTAACACAGTAGGGGGCTGATCGACAGACCCTTTTCCGCCATGAATGGGCAACTTGGCACAAAAACATACATTATACAGTGGGACATACAAGTCAAATATGTTACAAACATAGTGAGAGAGTAACAATACAAAGAGCATAACTAAAATTCATCACAGTCAAGGGAGCTATTTATAGTAATAGAATTGTATAATCATATTAAGTGTGAGCGAGCTTTGGCATAGACATGGTGTTCAGTGAATAACTGTCTCACCTAGCACCGCTAGGCATTATCTTTACACCTAGCACCGCTAGCCATTATCTTTACACCTAGCACCATTAGCCATTATCTTTAAGGCATATTCATTTGGAATCATGCAGTAGCTATGCTTCTACTTTTGTTTAAAAAGTTTCCTAGTGTGTTTACTTCCCTGGCTTATCCTGGGATTTTGTTCCAGGTTGATGGAGCCATCTTTGAGAATGCACCATTTACCCATGTTTGTCTTGAAATATGGTCTAATGATTTTTAGTCCATTTTCTAGACTGTCTCTAAGGGAGTAGTTTGATTAATTTGTAGCTTTGATGCTAAGAATGAACAATGCCCAATTTTTAATACTTTGTATATCTGTGAAATTGGTATCAGGGTTGCTCTTTCACCGACAGGTAGCCAGTAAAATTGATGGCAACAATGAGTATTTGGTTCTGCCAGAAGAACAAATCTACAGATTTTACTAATAATATTTTGTACTTTGCCCATATTTGTGGTAGAGGGTAGTATTACTAGGGGAAGGCCATACTCAGTTTTCAGGATAAGCACATTTCTGGTTATTGCTTTGTAAGTGGAGGGGGTAAGAAGGTAGAGAAAGCTTGTGGCATAATTTTAGATGGATGTATTTTCTGTATGATGTGTTAATGAGAAAAAAACATTACATTTTTCCATAGATGTTTTTGGTCTGTTACATATCGTAGCATGTTGCTGGATTTTTCAATTATTTTCAGCTGTAGATTTTGGGATAGTTTTTGTAAGGTGCGAAAGACTATTACATTTGATTTTTTTCTCATTAATTGGCAGCATATTGTCTTTTATCCATTGTCTAAGTCTTGTAAAACTGGATTGTAGTTTTTACTGAAGAGTGATGATATGTCTACTTCATTCGAAGAGCAGGAGGTCATCAGCGTACACGGCAATATTGAGTTGAACTAGATGATCCTCTCCTGCAATGCTTCATTTTATGGTATAGGGGCTGTGTTTTCACACAGAATGCCTGATAGCCATGATAAACCCCTTGGTGATTATGTCTTGCACACTGATCGGCTTTGAAGAATAATTCACACCTGAACATTATTATTATTTTATTATTATTATTATTATTATTATCATCATTGTGTTTGTTTGTTTTTATTTATTTATTTATTTATTTAGGTACAGATAAACTGTCAGTGGGAATCAGGAAACTCAAAAGTCCATGCAGGAACAGTGTAGCCATTCCTGCATGGAATATGGTTGCCGATCGATCCAGCAAACAGCTGATCTGAAGTGCATGAGCATGTCTACACTGTTCCTGCATAGATACTGCTGCAGAATGCTAATTACCTTATTTGCTGGTGAAAACAATGCAAATGAGGTGAATTAACGATTCACCAAGCAGCCAGGTATCTGTGCAGGAACAGTGTTATTTGCAGAAATGCATTTGGTTACTAACCGAATACATTTCTGCAAATAACAAAACGGAGGGATAACAGCTCTCAAAAAAAGCATGTATTAGAGTGGTTAGGCATGCCAATGGCCAAATATATGGCCATTGGCATGAAAACCAATTATTTGGTATAAAAATTAAACTTTTTTTGGCCGATCTCGGCCATTTAGGCATAGGGCAGCCGCAAATGGGATCGGTGGGAAAATTAAAAAAAAAGGTAAAAACTCAATTTTAAGGGAAATCTGCATTTTGCCATTATAGCATATGGCATGCAGAATGAAAACAATACCAGGGAACAGTCGTTGTCAATGGGAAAGGCTCTGTTTAAGTGCAGTAGCTACAGACTAAGGCAGTGGGGTATGCAAATGAGGGCAAATTTACTGAATCACAAAAATCTTCTAAGTCCCAAACTGGACCTAACCATGTAGGTGCTCTAGCACGATCGTGTAACTAGGAGGAGCAACAGACATGAAAAGGGGGTGTGTAAGGCATGTTGTAAGCATATTGGAGCCTGGAGGTGCACAGATAAACTTAACTAAGCACAGCTAAGCAAGGGGCTGTGTCTGAAGTTGTACTGTCTTATTCCATGAACTGAGGAGCATGTTTGCGCCCAGGGTAGGGCCATTTCTTACTGTTTACATCAGCTAAATGAGTTTGCACAACATGTACCCAGTCTAAAATAAAAAAAAAAAAACAGGGGAAATAGCAGGACTGTTTACATTTGAGCACTGGGTTTGCATGGCACGCCTCGGGGCTTAAACGGGGAGGAAATGGGCAGGAGAAAAAAAAAAGGAAAAATAGCAGAATTAAAGCAATCAAGTACAAATAACATAGCTGGCAGATGGAATGCATCATAGTCAGCCAATCATACAGGCAGCATCTGCAGAACAACAGTATGAAGTATGGAAACACCTTACAGACTGTTTTTTCCCACAAACTGTGCATCATTGGTGTATACATGCAGGGGAATTTTAACTGGAAAAATGTTAGGGGCTGCCATTGCTTTGATCCATCAGTATGTGCTAGGGGCTGAGGGTGGAGAGGAGGATAATGCTGACAACTGCCACAGTCCAAGAAGGAGGAGAAGAGTGTTCAGACCCAGGGTAACTTACCAGGGGCTACATGACCTGGAGATAGTAGAGTGCTATAGGGTGGGCAGAGACATACGTCAGCAAATCACCGAGCTGTGCCAGCCTCAACTCAGACCTATAACCAACAGAGGGGAGCCTATCCAAGTGGATACCAAGGTATGTGTAGCCTTAAGAATTCTAGCTCCAAGTACTTTCCAAAGATCTATGGGGACATTATGGGGTTCTCACAGGCATCTGCATCCAGAGTAATTCACCATTTCCTGGATGCCATGCTGCCACATGCCGGTGAGCACATTTACTTCCTCATCACCCATGAGGAGAGGACCAGCAATATGCGTCTCTTCCACCATGTAGCAGAATACCCAGAGTTACTGGGTGCCATAGACTGCACGCACATCTACATCAAAGCACCACCCAGTGAATAGGGTAAGGTTTACAGAAACTGCAAGGGATTCCCCTCCATCAACTGCCAGGTTGTGTGCAATACCCAGGGCATTATCATGATCGTGTGTGCTGGCAGCCCTGGAAGCTATCACGACTCCCACATCTGGCATTCATCACAGCTGTACCAGGCCTTTGTCAATGGGGACATCCCTTATGGCCATCTGATGGGGGATGCTGGCTATGCACTGGAGCCGTGGATGATGACACCCATCAGAAATGCACATACACCCACACAAGAACGCCATAATGAGGCACACGCACAAACCAAGATCATTATAGAGCATGTGTTTGGATGCTCAAGTTACGGTTCCGCTGCCTTGACATATCTGGTGGATCCTTGCAGTACTTTCCAGCCACATGTGCACACATGTTCATAGTATGTGCCATGCTATACAATATGATCCTGCAGAAACAGCTGCAGCAGGAACAGCATGGGAAAGGGCCACACAGCCCCCCACCACTGCCAAGGTCCCCACAGGCACAGAGGGACTCACAAGAGGAGGCCCCTGAGCCTGCTTCTGTAGGCAGATGGAGGCATGCCCAGTATGCTCAGGCCTTGGCAAAGAGGCAACCCATAGCACAAACACACACACACACACACACACACACACACACACACACACACACACACACACACACACACACACACATGCAGACACTGTAGGGACTCCAGGGACACCTCCCTCTGACTCACACACACAGTGAAATGGATGACACACATATCACATTACCTGTAACATACCATGTATAGGCAGTGTACTGTGTGCGTCCAACATAGGCGGCCCTCAAGCACTGTCCTCACAACTGCCGTAAGCACAAGGTAAGTCAGTCTTCTTAACAAATTAATGGATTAGTATGTTCTGGTAGCATATCTATGGTAATGCTGCATGCATGCATGGGAATGGGGTGGACTACTGGGATAGCAGCACAGAACTGACAGCTATGTGGAACACCAGGAAGTGTCTGGCCAAAACTAGCCTCCCCACACTATGCAGTAGTACCCAAGGTGGCAAAATCCCACAGCAGTATATGTGTGGGGACAACTAACTGGGGGTCATAGGTCATAGGCATGGATGTCAGGGTGGGGGTCCCATAACCACCCCTCACACCCACATAGCAAGTCAGCTGTAGAAAACCACAGAGAAATGTCTGGTAAAGGCCCAGACATGGTGACAATGTTGAATTAACCCCCTGCAGACTCACAAAGTGATAGCACAGCAGGACCTGCAGTTGAAGTAAGGTTATGAAGGGTAAGAAGTCTGAAACTAAAATGTATGCTGGTGCACTCTGACCTGGGCTCTTTACTGATATGCCCTAGTCCCCAAGACAGGGCACAATAGTATGGTAAATGGAACTAAAATGTAAAGCAAATGTCAGCACAGTCTGTACAAATGTGTACAGTTGACAGGTGTGCCCCCCCCCCCCATCATATGCCCACACAAATGCAGTAACATGTATGTTTACAGGGAAATAGCAGCACAGCACACATTGCCAGGGCTGTACCAACACACATGAAAACATGTTGCCTGTCCACAATACGCAGGGGTCAATGAGCTATGTGTATGTGTGATTAATACTGTCTGGATCTGGCCAGCACATTCTCCTGGCAGTCATCTTCTAGTGCCCCAGGTACATTGCTGTCTTTGACAGGGCCCTCTGCAGATAACTGCAGTGTCAACTGTTATGCATGCCAGTGACACCCTCTGCTCTGCCACTGACATACCTGGAAGTCACAGTGCTATGTGGAATATACTACACATATTATTGACATCTTGCAGGATGTGTAGCAGAGGTGCCAAGGCTTTTGTGAATATAAGTGCTTTGTGGTACTGTTGCCAGTGGTCATTCTCAATAATTCTGTTTTCTTATGTTTGCTTTTACATATAATGGACATGCCTGCACAGCTGAATGCACTCTGTACCCACACCCATAATTCTCAACCTCTGACAGCAAGATGTCTGGACAAGGGCAGAAATAAAAGTGGAACAAAAGCACAATGATAGCCATGTGTTGTAAATATTGCCCTTACATATTGAAAAAGTTGGTAGGGTGAGGGGTTTGCAGTAAGTGGAATTGTCTGAAGGTTATGTATTCTGAAACAGTAATGTCTGTATTATTTTGTAACATCACACATCAAGTATATGTAACTAACTTGCCATAAAAACACAAGTTTACATAGAAAAGATGAAACCTCTAGCTAAACACCTGGAGAACCTGTCAAAAAATGTACAGGTGAGAGGTATTCCCACACAAGGATATGACATCTCAGGTTAGAAAGATACCACATAAGCAGGAGACCCTCAGCCAGTGTATCACCGGGTTTCTGGACTGTTTGCACAGCTGTGTGTCATTACTAAACTGGCTGTAGCCTCACCTCACAAATGGACTTGTTGGGCAAGAATTTACATAGCTGCCCTCATAATATTGGTCTATGCATCATACAACTAGTATTCCTCTGGTAAAGCACTGTGATGATCTGAGGATGTCTGGCACTAGGTAATGACACAATACATTGCAGTTTCAGAATACAGATATGTCAGCAAATGTCTGCTAAACAAAACAAGTACCCTTAGGAAAGTCCTGTCTGCTCCTGGGAGGCATGGCTGTAGCACGCAAAACCCTGGACTGAAGTACACCTATCTCTGGAATGGAGTCCCACTCTAACTATAGAAGGTCACACTGGGCATGCTCCTACACTTAGAGAATCACAGAAGCATGTTGGAACCCACATCAGAATATATGACTGTGTTGTGTATATATGTCTGTGCATACAGACAGTTATGTACACCTCAACTGTCCCCCCCACATAAAGAGACACACACACACACACACACACACACACACACACACACACACACACACACACACACATCAGACAGGATTACCCTCAGTTAGCTGTAGGCGGCCCATATGTGATATATGTGTATCTGTTGCATGAGATACACACACACACACACACACACACACACACACACACACACACACACACACACACACATATATATGGGCAAAAGATAACAACATATGTCAAGCATACACACACATAGATGTGGGGAACTGAGAGACAGACAGTGATGCAGAGAGAGACACAGGGGGACACAGACAGAGCGAGTCACACACACAGGTACCCTGAATGGCACACAGTGATGTCTTGCTGTGGACAGTGGCATGCCAGTTGTAAAGAGTTGCATGTGCCAGCATAAAAGGTGAGCCCCGTTGTGTAACAGTACTGAGGTTGAGTTTATAATATCACATCACCTGGCTGTGCGTGTTTGTGTGTGTCTGTAGGTCTAGGTATTAGGAGACTCTTCCCACTCAGTACACTTCACATTGCCCTACTTCACAAGATCTGCTGCTTTCATTCACCATAGAAGTACCATTGGAAACTGTTCAACCCTATAAGCTTTGTAGCGCATGTGATAACTGCATAACACTATAGTACAAATAACTAGATAGATAGGGGTTCTAATCTCAATAATGCCAACTGTGTGTGTGTGACAATTGTGTATGCTAGATTGAGGGAGTGTGTGCTTGTTTGTTTGTAGGTGAAACACTTTTAGGTCATTCCCACCCACAACACTTCCCAATGCCCCACTTTATCAGTCCTGCTGATGTCATTCTCCTTATCGGCACCTTTGGCCAGTTGTCAGCCGAGTAAGCTCCGTAGTGTGTGTGATAACTGTATAGTGCAAATCACTAGCTAAACAGGGGTTCTAATCTCAGATCTGGCAAATGAGTGTGTATTTATGTTTGTAAGAAGAAGTATTTTGATAAGTTTCCCACCCACTGGCCTAAGTTATCACTCCTGCTGATGTCATTCCCTTTATTATCACCTTTGGCCAGTTGTCAGCCTAGTAACTTCTGTAGCATGTGCGATGACTGTGTAACAGTATAGTACAAATAACTAGATAGGCAGGGGTTCTACTCTCAGATCTGGAAAATGTGTGTGTGGGTGTATAAATGTGTGTGTATGTTTGTAGGAAGCAGTATTTTGATAAGTTTTCCACCCACTAGCCTACATTATTACTCCTGATGATGTCATTCCCCTTATCAGCACCTTTGGCCAGTTGTCAGCCCAGTACGCTCTGTAGCACATGCAATAACTGTAACAGTATAGTACAAATAACTAAATAGGCAGGAGGTCTGCTCTCAGATCTGGCAAATGTGTGCATGTGTGTGTGTGTGTGTGTGTGTGTGTGTGTGTGTGTGTGTGTGTGTGTGTGTGTGTGTGTGTGTGTGTTTATGTTTGTAGGAAGAAGTATTTTGATAAGTTTACCACCCACTGGCTTACTTTATCACTCCTGCTGATGTCATTCCCCTTATCAGCACCTTTGGCCAGTTGTCAGCCCATTAAGCTTTGAAGCATGTGCAATAACTGTGTGACATTATAGTACAAATAACTAGATAAGCAGGGGCTCTACTGTCCAATCTGGCAAATGTGTGTATGGATGTATAAGTGTGTGTGTAAGTGTGAATGTTTGTAGGAAGAAGTATTTTGATAAGTTACCCACCCACTGGCCTACTTTATCAGCCATGCTGATGTCACTCCCCTTATAGGTTCATAGGTGTGTACTAGGCTAATGGTCCTGGAGCTATTACAAGCCCAGCCCACAGATGTGCCCTGCCATTGTACCACCCAACATTAGTTCCCAGTGCCTCAATCAAGTAGAGCCACTGGAGTGATCCCTGAGGTGAACTTTCTATTACCCATCCACTAATCAAGACCTCTCTGGCACAGGTTCATCTAAGTGCTTTTCTTGACATGTATGAGAAGTCTATTCCAGGGCATTTGCAGTCTCTGGGTGAGGAACCTGTTCCTCCAGCATGTTGTGTTGATTGTGGTAATGAGGTTGTGGTCCCTGCCATGTGTGGTGCAGAGGGATTGGGATGTCTTTAGATGTAGCATTTGTAAAAGAGCTGGGTCAGACATGGCTTTGCAAGTCAAGCAGAGATCACCTCTAAGTAGGTGATATGAGACAGAGAATAGCTGGAGTCTTTTGAGTTTGTATAGCGCATGTGTTTAATGCCTATGATCCTCTTTGTGAAGTACTTCTGTGGCCTCTACAACTGTTGCAGGTGTCTAGTGAGGTGCATGCCAAATGGACCATTATACTTGATGATTGGTCTAATGAGGGAAGAGTACACAGAGATGATGACCTCTTCCTTCATGGATGCAAAACCCTTGGTAATGAGATATGCCACATAGAAGGATTTCCTAACCACAGTGGCAATGCGGTGGTTAAAGGACAGGTTGCTGTCGACCTGTGTCCCCAGATCCCTTATAACACATACAGTGTTCATTGGGCTCCCATCGATGTGGTGCTTAGTGGGAACTGAGTTTTTCCAAAGGGGCTGATGATGCATTTTGTGGTGTTAATCTTCAGGCCATGGTTTACACAGCAGTCAGTGGTCTCAGTGAGAGTTTCGGTAGGATGTCTGCATCACTTCTGGAGACAATGATGGCTTCCAGCTTGCATTTTTCTGTGAACTTGGTCAGACAGAGTTGACCTGGACTCCTGAGAAGTAGATACTGAACAGGCGAGTACCCAGGAGTGATCCCTGTGGGTCTCTACTTGTGACTGGTTGGCAGTCTGACTTGGAGCTCGCTACTTTCACACTGTGTGTTCTATCTGTGAGCTAATTTGCAACCCCCTAGTGGTATAGGGGTTTCTGCCTAGTTTGGTGGGTTCATCAATAATACCTGACTGAAGAATGGTATCTAGAGCCTGGGCCAGATTGAGATAGGCTGTATGTAGTGCCTTACTGTCATATACAGCCATGGTGACTGACTCAAAGAAGTCAATCAGGTTAAGCAGGCATGATCTCCCATTCACAAAGCCAAACTGTGTGGGGTCTAGAGTTAGGAGATTACCTATATGTTTCTCAATCAAGTCCCTGATGATGAGCTCCATAACTGTACATATCAGACTTGTCAGGCTAATAGGCTGATAATTCCTAGAGTCTGAATTTGCTACACATTTATGGAGAGGGATGACTGTAGCAGTGAGCCATTTTGGAGGGACAAAGCCTGAGGCGAGTCTGTAACTGAACAGGGCGCACAGATGTGGTGCCAGGTATCTTTGTAGTTCATATAGAACACAGCCGGGGATAATTTTGGGTCACGTGAAAGCTGTATTCTTGCCCGCGGACAATGCAGGTGTAACCTGGGCTGCAGTAACCCTGGGCGCCTGCAATTCTGATTGTTTCCCTGGGGGGAGGGGTAAAGCTGGCACAGACTGTGTTGGCAAGAATGTTGGCTTAGTAGAGGAGGTAGCATTGTGCAGTAACTCAGAGCATTTCTGGGTATTGCTGTGGAGGTTCTTGATATAACTATCAAAGGCTTTGTGATTATTGTCAGTGTCTGCTGCAATTCTGCCATCATAGCTGGCTTTACATGATTTCATGAGGGATCTCAAGTTGTTGTTGTGGCTAATAAGGGAGTTTTAGCACTCTTGGGACTTTGCTGCATCAGTTTCTTTCTTCTGTTGTACAGGTTATTAATGACTGGAGATCACCAGATTGGCTTCCAGTGCTTGGAGGAGAGTGTTATGGTTCTGTTGGGTATGGCTAGTTCCATGCATTGATGTACATGTTTGTACAGTGTATTTGTGTATGAAGCAGCAGTCATGCAGGTGTTTTCCATTGGCATGGGTGCTGTGAAGTTAGCCACCTCTGTTTTTAGGAGTCCAAAGTCAGCTTTGGATAAGTTTTTCAAGGTGGTTACCTTTGCAGGGGGTGTGGTAGAGATGTGGATTTCCATGGTGATGACTTTATGGTTGGATCTGACCAGGTAGGGGTTGACTACTGTTGTCAAGCAACAGTCCCATATGTCAGTAATCAACACAGGTCAAGGATGTTGCTTCCTCTGCTGGGTGTCAGAATGAACTGGTCCAGAGCACTGGAACTGATAAATTCCAGGAAGCATTGGGCCAGTGTATTGATGCTTGAGTATCATTCCCAGTTGATGGAGTGGTAGTTAAAATCTCCTAGTATGAGTTTTGGGTTGAACCTTGATAGATTCCAGGGTGTTGAGAAATGTGGATTGAGAGTCTAGGGACATGGATGGGGACCTATAGCAGGCTATGACCTGGATTGCACTATTACCCAATGTCAGTTGTACCTGAAGTATCTCAGATGCATTATGCTGGGATACTAGTCTGGAGGTGTGCATATCCTTTATTAATATGGAGACACCACCACCTTTGGAGCTGTGGTCCATGTTTTGGGGCTGACAGGTGGGAATGAGTTATAGCCTGGTAGTGTAGGGGTGCTGTCTGCTGCTGTAAACCAGGTCTCCATTACACCACAAATGTCAGTGTTCCCCATTTTGAGGAGTGCTTTGAGTGGATACATCTCAAGATTTAGATGTCTAGTGCTGAGCAGCATGACACTCTGATTGCATATATGTATAGCTGTTACAGTGATAATTTGATTTGGAACACTGCCTAAAAAGGCACTATGGGGGTGGCAAGGCACTTAGCCAGTACCTGGAAACCCAGGGGTGACATATGCAGGCCATCTCTGGCAAGCCATTGCAGTCTCTCAATAATGTCATCCCAAGCAAACAGATACTGGATCCCATGAGAATGACAGCAGACATTTAAGCCAATTGTTGAAGTCAATAATTTGTAGTTTGTAATACGGTATCATTCTGGGTGACATTAGTATACTCCTCAGGGCTACTGTCATACCAGCCTGGCCCACATAATCTGAGAGCTCCATCATGTCTTTTTGCATGTAGTCTAGGGAGGTGCATCTCAGGTCATTCACACACACATGGACAATGACAGGTTGATACTTGTAGTTGTTGTGGAGTGACCTGACTGGGTGTGTTATGTGTTGGATTCTGGCACCTGATAGACAGCTGACTGTTCCATGTTCAATTACTGTATTAGACAAGGTGGTTAGCCTTAGGGGCTTAGGTTGAGGGGCACACTGTGTAGATGAGATATGTGTCCTGTGGTTTGGGATGCATTGTGGTTGTTGAAAGTGTGTCTGTCTTGGTGGTCTCTGCTGTTTGGGTAAATGTCTATTGAGTGCCTCTGTGGAGATGGGTGTATGTTTTTTGTTTGTATGTCAGAGCTGTGATAGTGAGTTTTCTGGAGTTGTATGTGTTCCATGTGGTGTGGTGCAGGTGTTGACCCTTCTCCTCTTGACCAGCTAGTCCAGTCTTTGCTGGAGAGTGCATATCTTCCAATTTGGTGATATAGGAGTATCGCTCACCAGTCTGAGTGTTGGGAGTGTAGGGGAGAGGGTTGTCTGTATACATGAGGCAGTTGCAACAGTGCCTCAGAATGCTCTCAAGTGCACCGGGTTAATGGGCAAAAGCACAGAGAACTGCAGTTTAATCATGCCAGGAGGGGTGGTCATAACTACTAAGTACAGGAGCTAATTCCATGAGGAATGACTACTGCTGATGGCTCTCAGGTGTGCTAGAATAATTGATACAAAAACCTGTTGAAGTGCAAAGCTATTAGGCTATTTGATGTGCAGGAGAGAAAGAACTAGCAAGATCTACTAGAAAAACTGAAGGCAGACTTCCTGGCACCTGTGATAGTTTACCTCAGCTGTGCAGTTATCAGTACATTTGGCCTGTTGTCAGCCCAGTAAGCTCTGTAGCATGTGCGATAACTGTAACACTGTAGTACAAATAACTAGATAGGTGGGGGGTCTAATCTAAATACTGGCACCAGCAGTGAGTGTAGTGACACACATGCCAGCATCAGGTATCATACCTGACTGGAACATCATGCTGATACAACGTCTGCTACACTATCACTTGTCCAGGTTTGTAGGAGCAATACAAGACTCCACATGCTATTTCTGGTGGGTTAACTCACCATCCATGAAGGCATTCAGAACATTATGTGTTGTAAGAGGTAGTGTGTTATGTCCCATGCATATAATCTATATGGGGCATGCCATGTGTATGTAGTAATACAGTACATCAAAGTGGGAATGTAGGTTTACTAATCTGTCTATTGCCAACTGTGTTTGTGTTACTGTATGCACATCCCCTGTGTCAGTCCTTACTGTGTGTATGAAAAGGATATACCATTTTATCTCACTGTTCCACCCAGTGAACTCAGGAATACATACCACAAACCTGTCATACACAGTATCATGCATGCCCTCATCAACTGCATCAGGGTTGAGTGTATAGGAAAGAAATGGCAGGGCCAACAGGTGTTGACAGGTGAATCTGTTGCAGTTAATGTAATGGCTATGCTTGTGAGGGACCTGCTGACAGTACTGCAGTAACATATTCTGTATGTATGAGCCTGTGGTACTACACAACACTGAGCTGACATGTCTGAAGGCTACCTGTCTGTGACAAGGGGTATGTATGCAAGGTCACACTGTCTGACAACACTGTCCCTCACACGCTGTTGCATGCATACACACCTGGTACATGTACAAATAAAGCTGTACCTTGCCTATGACATGGTCGGTGTATTCCCACTATGCCATAATACCTCTTGGGAATGTCTGCAGGGCCACAGCCTGGAGATACACAGACACCTGGAATACAAACAGTATACAGCATGTCAGACTACATTTAGTCAGTGGTACTAACAGCAATAATGCATCATGGCTAATAAGGTACATACACCTGTATGTGTACCCATAACAAATGCAGGCAGACAGCACCTTACATAGTATTGCATAACTACACTGTTCTATATTTACCCTGTGCATCAGACCCATATTAGCATGTCCCTGCATCAATGTTATGGATGGCAGGGATGTGACACAGGTATCATCAATGCACAGGGTGTGGTGTGGGTTTGCCAGAGGCCTAGACTGGGCCATACAGTTGACATCATGTGTGTGTGTTTGGAGGGGTATCCAATAGATGGACTGTGCAGAGGTGATGTTTGTGTCTGGAGATGACTTGCCTGTGATACAGATGTCCATGTGTATGTATGCACACAGTCACACCATGTGGCTGGCCCACACAGGGGTATGTTGGACAGTTGTGGACCGTACATGGCAGGGTGTCCAGTTCACCATCTCTGGCCACGGACATGGGAACTGGTCTTGCCAGGGGTATCACTGGCACCACTAGGTCCAAGGCCAGATGCAGTACTGCTTCCTGATGGTGACTGCTGTCTGCTGGATCTGTGCCCCTGATGGGACCAGCCAGGACCACATGCCCATGGCCTGCTCCGGTGTGATGTGGCCAGCAACCCCCCTTTGGTAGTGCTGGTGTCAGTGCCACTATGGGAGTGTGAAGGTGAATGGCCCTGTAGACTCTCAGCTGTTGTTGGTGCTGACCTATGTCTCCCACCACACACTATAGCACAGACATGCCACAGTCAAGGATTACCAAGGTCCCACCCCACTGTCTATTCATGACTTCAGTATTTTGCCGTTTGGCCTCAACAAGGTCAAGGATGTCACCATGCAAATCAGAAAGAATTCCATCCAGCACCGTGAGTATTTGTCTGATGTGGCATTTACTACATGCCTGTGCATCCATGACAACCTGAAACATGCATCTGGTGACACCTGCTGTGGCACTTGCAACAGCGGTTTGATGAGTAGCAGCCCTACTGCAAGCACCCCTGTCCATCCGCCTGTGTGGGACATTGCCTGCACTCTGGCTATGGACAGTGTCTACACTCACACCTGCCATAGTCACCACACTAGCCTGTTCCATGCCACTACCTGCCAACTGTACATCATCTGTGGCCACTGGTGACGGGGTATGTGTGACCATTGTCACTGTGTGCAGGCAAGGTGTGGACAAGAGTGGGATGCCAACCAATGGCACAGATTCAGCCCCTAACAACCCCACCTGTACCTCACTATTCCTATCATCATTGTCAGAGTCTGCAGAGACAATGGCATCAGTTTCCAAGCAGGAGGGATCCCAAACCCCATCACCACCTGTGAGGGGAAGATAACATATGTACATTAACACCTGCACTTTGAGGTTGGCTGATACACATATGCACACACAAGCACACACACACACACGCACACACAAACACACACACACACACACACACACACACACACACACACACACACACACACACACACACACACACACACACACACACACACACACACACACACACACACACACACATATGCATGCACTTACAGGTGAGGTGGCACAAATCTATTACACAGACCTCACATTACCCAAATGGTGACATGCATGACAGCCAGTTTTACTACATGTAACTAACAGTATAGAGCTTTGGGATACATGAGTAGTGTAATAGGTGATGGCCCTTCCCCAGCACAGACTGCATCAGTGTACACATCATTGCTGTTCACCTGTATAGCACAGTGGCAACTACTACAGAACATACCTCACAACTGTACAGATCCTCGCAGGATGTAAAGATGTCTGGCTCATATGTTTGCTCTGTTCCTCATAACCTCTGTGTTTGTCTGATACATAAGTGGGATGATCTGAGGAGTGATGTCACTGATTAATGAAATACATTTAAGTTTCAGACCTCTAAACCAGCAGTAAATGTGTGGTCACACAATTCCTGTTACACCACCAACCTTCTAAGCTTACAGTGGATATGATAAGTGCACACAACCCTGTTAACGTACCATGTTCTTGTAATATATAAGATGAGACTGCAATAATGCATTCCAATACATTACCCACCTTTCATGTGACATATGACCTGTGCAATCCAATCGATAAACAAATGTGTTACGTGTAAAATCTAATGAATGAAATATGTACAATATTGTGGTTGCATAAGTGTATACACCCTTAAAAATCATACTTTGTTGAAGCACCTTGTAAGTGACTTACAGCATTCACTCTTCTTAAGAAGGTGTCTATCAGCATAGCACACCTTGACTTGGCATTATTTGGCCACTCTTCCTTGCAAAGGTCCCCCAACTCTGTCAGATTTCAAGGGCAGCACATGTGCACAGCCCTCATCAGGTCACACTGGGGTTTTGCTATCAAGTTTAGGTCTAGGCTCTGGCTGGGCAAATCAATAACCATGGGTGTGTTCAGGCGTAGCCATTTGTAGGTACCTTTGGATGTATGCTTTGGGTCTTTGTCATGTTGAAGGCTAACACCCCTCCCCATCCTCAGCATTCTTGCAGATGCCTGATGGATGTGGGCCAGATGTGAGTTATTTTGAACTGTTCAGAATTCCCACCGCCATGACTACAGGCCCAGTTCTGGCTTTAGAACGCCATCCCCACAGCAGGCCAATGCCACCAGCGTGATTCACCATGGGGATGGTGGTCTTCATGTGAAGAGAGGTGTTGCTTGTGTGCCACACGTACCTTTTGGTATTGTGGCTGTGAGGTCAGTCCATAGTCTCATTAACCATAACACATTTTGACACATGCCTTTGGGAGACTTGATGTGCTATATTGCAAGTTGTATCCACTCCTGGATGTTTTTTGGTGTGGGGAAATGCTTCCATCTTCTGACCCTACCCATAGGCTGACTTATGCAGAACATGGGAGAGTGCTCTTACATGTAGTATACAATGGGTTCCTATTACGTTGTCGAATTCTTGAAAGTTCGAACCTGAGAACATCAAACTCAGATGTTCGAAGTTTCAAGAATTCAAACGTAAAAAAAAAAATAAAAAAACCTTAAACCTACCTAACTGTTGCAAGCAGAAAGGGAAGATTTCCCTTTACCGTACTGTAGTGTGATCTCGGAGTTGGTATATTTACAGAGCGGGGGGTGTGGGGGTGCCGGAGAGCTTGCCCCCCTGCTTGCAAGGCTTTATTCTGTGGGGTTTTTTTATTTTTTTTTAGCGTTATCGAAGTTCTGGCCCTTCGAACATAAGGGTTCGACCTTATGGTGTTCGAAGTTTCAGAACTTTGATAACATAATAGAAACCCGTACACAACACCAGTACTTGCAAGAGATTCCTGCAACACCCTCAGTGTTGCTGTATGTTGCCTGGCAACCTCCCTGACCAGGTTTGGACATGTCTTTTCATCAGTTTTGGAGGGACATCAGGTTCTTTTCCAGAGCACTGTTGTCCCATATCCAATCCACCTTTGGATGACTGTCTCCACTGTGTTCCAAGGTGTATGCAATGCTGTGGTAATATTGTTGTACCCTACTCCTGAGTGATACCTTTCAAATATGAGATCCTTTAGTTGCTTTGTAAGCTGTCTGCAAGCCATTGCTGTTGGTGCTGCAGGCAACTGAGCAAATGTCATGAATATCCTACTTGGACAGCAGACTGTTGTTTGGTGCCACTCACAGTGCCTTTACTTGATGGCAGGTGTGTATCCAAGCAGTTTGAATGCTGTCAGTAAATCACAAGCTGCTGCAATAAAATATTATCTGAAGGGTATGCACATGTATACATCCAGTTTACTGTAAGGTTTGTATACTCCATATTCGGTGCCCAACAAATTGGTTAGTTTTACAAGTGAATTGTTCACGTTATGGGTCACATTAAAGGTTGGAAAAGATGTGGACTGACATACTGTGGTCTCAATTTGTATATATCACAAACACCTGGCATCTTAACAGGGGTATGTACACTGTTTATATCCAATGTATAAGAGTCATGTTTCACACATGTCCCTACCTTAGGCCATTTGCCCCCCCCCCTCATTTTGTCAGTCTCTGTCCAGAAGTCTTGCACTGACAAGTTGTGAGGTATGCTACAGGAATGTTACATTCTCTTCAAATAGGCCCCTGTGTTGACCACTGTAATACAATGCAGTTAACCCCACCACAAGTGAACATGCACATAAAGCAATATGGCTATGACTGACAGTTGTGTGCATGGTAAATTGCATGCCCTTCACATGCCTGGTGTATTGGCAAACCACAACTGAACAATTCCATACTCACCAGCTTCAGGCTGCTGGCCCACATGTAGACCAGAGAGACCTAGGTAGTTGTGGGAGAGAGGTATTGTCAGCAGACTCACATGTGGCATTGGTACAGGATAGATGCAGCATGTCTGCACATTTACAGTGCAACCCCCAATACTACACAATTTGCTGTCCTTCACCATGGATGTGCACTTCTGTGCATTAGAAAACCCCATCCACAACTGCAATCTGACCTGACACATGCACATAGATACTCTACAGATACAAGTATGTCTACTACACTAGTCTAGTAATCACCACTGTGGCCTTACCTGCACGCTCCTCATCCATAGTCTGGATCCCAGCGATCTCCATCATGTGGGGGGCTGTACCCTGAAGTTGTACTGGGATGAGTGCCCCAAGGTTGGTGAGGAGCTTCTCAGCAGGTGTCAGTGGGGGCTGCATGGCTGGGCCCCCACCTGTGACTGTGCAGTCCCTGACTACGGCAGCAGCCCTTAACCAGGCATTGTGTATGAGGTCTGTTGCACAATGCCAGACCTGCTTATATGTTCATGTGTGCAGGCAGACATAGTTTACCCTGTGGACAAGGTCATTCCACAGGACAGTCCTCTCCCGCAAATGTTGTTGTGTATGGCCAAACATTATACTATGGTTATCAATGATAATTGCGATAATCAGAGTTGTCTCTGCCTCTGTGAAAGGTGGATGCCTCTCATGCTGCATTTCACCTGGAAGACATAAACAGAAAAACACATCACAGGCCTCATACAGTTGGCAATAGTATGGACAGAAATTGCACATCAACAGTGGATATTTGTAGCCATGACTCACAACCACACCATACCCCTGTAATCTATCAGCATAGTATCAGCTTGCATTGCACTCCTGGCCCTGATGTGTAATATTCCCCCCAAGAAGGGACAGTCAACTGCATAATCCTCTATTCCTCATTCATTTCTGTCTAGATGGATGACAGTGATCATCTTCCATGTAGATGGGGTGTGAATGGTGCCTAGGCTGTGTTTGACTACAGTGTGTGATGGAGCTGGGAGCACATGCCTGAGTTCATGTAGGATGCAGACAGGGATGTTATCAGGCCCCATGGAGAATTAGTGTTGTTGCCTTTCAGTAGGCAATATGTACCAGCTCACTTTTGATGAGGGGAGGGGTGCGGGTGATGTGCATATCCACCTATATGGATGGGGGGGACAGGGGGGGTGATGTTACCACGTAACCTGTCTGATGCAGGTTGCCTATAGACATGGCATGTGTGTATGAGGTGTGATTGACCACCAGTACAGGATGAATTGTGTTGTTGCCTCTGAGACTGACAACATATTTGGAGACAGCCTTGTGATCGGCCTTGGTGGTGTGGATGTGTCTGATTTCTACTCATAGTTAGCCTTACAGTGAACCTGTGACCTTATATGCTTGTTCAGATACAGGCGGACATGCTTTCAAATTGTTGTCTGCACCTATGTGGCCCTGTACAGCCAATATAGCAAATTATTATGTGGTTTGTGTATTGCTGCTGTCCACCAAATGGGATTACTCTACCTTAGTGGAGGCGGGTTTTACAGGTCAGGTATTGATGAGTCCATACAGCTACTGTGGATATATAAAGTGTACACACCACTGTTACAATGTCTAGTCTTTGTGCTATCCAAACATGACACCACAATAACTCATTTCAAAACAATTCCCACCTTTAATGTGACTTATAGCCTATACAATTCAATTGAAAAACATAGCAATCTGTTAGGGGAAAACATATGCAAATTAAAATAAGTACAATAAGCTGGTTGCATGACTGTGCACACCCTTAAACTGATACTTTGTTGAAGCACCTGTTGAAATAATTACAGCATTTAGTCTATTTGGGTCAGAGTCTGTCAGCATGGCACATCTTTACTTGGTAATATTTCCCCACTCTTCCTTGCAACAGCACTCCAAATCTGTCAACTTGCAAGTGCATCTCTTGTGCACAGCCCTATTCAGGTCAACCCATAGATTTCCTATTGGATTTAAGTTTGTGCTGGACATTCCCAAACTATAATTTTCATCTGGTGAAGTCATTCCTTTGTTGATTTGGATGTATGCTTGGGGTCATTGTCATGTTGACAGGTAAAATCCCTCTTCATCTTCAGCTTTCTAGCAGATGACTGAATGTTTTGGGACAAAACTGATTGGTATTTGGAACTGTTCATAATTACCTCCACCTTGACTAAAGCCCCATTTCCAGATGAAGAAAAGCAACCCCAAAATATAATACTGCCACCACCATGCTTCACCGATGGGATGGTGTTTTTTTGGTGACACAAAGTGTTGTTTTGAGCCAAACATACCTTTTGTAATTGTGGGCCAAAGGTTCAACCTTGGTCTCATCAGACCATGACACATTTTCCAACATGCTTTTGGGAGACT
This sequence comes from Protopterus annectens, assembly GCF_019279795.1. Taxonomy (NCBI): domain Eukaryota; kingdom Metazoa; phylum Chordata; order Ceratodontiformes; family Protopteridae; genus Protopterus; species Protopterus annectens. Next base: position 744,097,049 of record NC_056737.1, on the reverse strand, counting down.
TGATGTAGTGTTTGGCAATGTTTGTCCTGACCTGGACATTTTTCTGTGCAAGAAAAGGTGTCTGTCTTGCAAACCTACTCCATAGGCCAGACATATGGGAAATTAAGAAGATTGTTGTCACATGTGGTACACAACCAGTACTTGCCAGACATTCCCACAGCTCCTTCTGTGTTGCTGTAGGTCTCCTGGCAGCCTCCATGGACAGTTGTCGTCTTGTCTTTTCATCAGTTTTGGATGGACCTCCAGGTGTTTGCAATGTCACTGTTGTCCCATATCTTCTCCACTGTTTGATGACTGTCTGCACTGTATTCCATGGTATATCCAATGTTGGGGATAATCAGTTTTTTCTACTATTCTCCTGACTGATACCTTTCCACAATGATATCCCTTTGATGCTTTGTAAGCTCTCTGCAAAACATGGCTTTGGCTGTAGCAGACAACTGGGTAAATGTCACAAAATTCCTACAAATATGACTCTGTCATTGTTCATGTTGGTGTGAATGACCTGAGATGTACCTCCCTGGACTACATGAAAAGAGACATGGAGGAGCTGTCCGATCTTGTAGCTCAGGCAGGTATGACCCTAGCCCTGAGTAGCATCCTGCCATCACCCAGAATTATACCACAGTACAAGGACAAAATGATTGACTTCAACAATTTGCTAGGCTTCTGGTGTCATTCTAAGGGGATCCAGTATCTGTCTGCCTGGGATGACATGATCGACAAACCATGATTCTTTGCCAAAGATGGCCTGCACATGTCGCCCTTGGTATTCTGGATACAGGCTAAGGCTCTTGCCACCCCTATAGTACCTTTTTTAGGCAAGATTCAAATGACAAATTCACCACTGTAACAGGTACAAGCAAGCAAAATCTGAGGGTAATGCTACTTAATGCTAGAAGTCTAAACCTCAAAATGCACTAACTCGAGGCACTCCTTAAAATGGAGAACATCGACATCTGTGCAGTAACAGAGACCTGGTTCAAGGCTGCAGAGAGCACCCCTGCATTACCAGGCTATAATTCATACGACACCTTTCGGCCACCTAACCTGGACTGAAGCATTAAAGTTGAAGGCATGTCCATATTCATTACGGATATCCACACCTCCAGGCTAGTTGCTCAACATAATGCATCTGAGATTATCCAAGTGCAACTAACTCTGGGCAAGACCACAATCCAAATTGTAGCTTGCTACAGATCCCCCATCATGCCCCAGGATTCCCACTCCTCTTTTCTTGATACACTGGAAAATATTAGGGTACACCCTAACACCCTAGTAATGGTCGATTTCAACTACCCCACCATTAACTGGGAAAGCTACTCATGTACCAACTCTTTGCTCAACGTTTTCTGAAATTCATAAATTCCAACTCCTTGGATCAACTTATCCACACCCCCACCAGGGGCAACAGTAACCTAGACCTGGTCATTACCAACATGGGCAACCAGTGTTCCACACCAGAGGTAAATTCCTCGTTGGTCAGATCCCACCACAAGCAAATCACCCTAGACATTCACATCCCCCCACCCCCCCCCACCCCCATTAGAGAAACCACTGTAAAAAATTTCTCCAAAGCCAACTTCAGGCTTCTTAAGACAGAAGTTGCAAACTTCACGATACCCATGCTGACAGACAATAGAGGTATGACTGCTGAATCCTATACAATTGCACTTTATAAGCACTTACACAAGTGCATGGATCGTGCAATCTCTAACAGAACCTAGATGCTATCCTCCAAAAAAAGGAAGCCAATCTGGTGGCCCACTGCCATAAACAAACTCTACAACAGAAGAAAGAAACTGTTGCAAAAAAAGAGTAAAATCCAATGATTGGAGGAACTCCGTGGTCAGCCTCATTAAGAAGCTGAGATCCCTCATAAAATCCTCCAAAGCTAGTTATGAAAACAAAATCACCACTGATTCTGAAGACAACCACAAAGCATTCTATAGCTATGTCAAGAATCTCAATGGCAACACTCAGATCTGCTCTGAGTTACAGCACAATAGCACTAAATATACAGAACCAACTGATATTGCCAACATCCTGGCAGATAGGTTCAGTGCTAACTTTACCCCTCTCTCATCCCCTAAAAGGCCCATCTCTATACTGGAAGAATGCAAAGTTCCTGTAATCACAGCTGCACAGGTAAAAAGCTCACTCTCCAAAGCCAAGAACACAACATCCATGGGACCTGACAACATCCCAGGCTGCGTTCTACATGAACTACAGAATGAACTGGCACCCCACCTAAGTACCATGTTCAATCATAGCCTCACCTCAGGCTTTGTGCCCACTGAATGGTGCACAGCAATGGTTATCCCACTCCACAAAGGGGGAGCCACCATGGACCCCAGGAACTACCACCCCATTAGCCTGACGAGCCTGGTCTGCAAGGCTATGGAACGTATCATCATGGAACTTATAAACAATGACATTGGTAATCTCCAAACTCTGGACCTACCCAGTTCGGGTTTGTAAAAGGCAGATCATGTCTCCTAAACATGATAGACTTCTTTGAAGCGGTCACCAAAGCTGTAGATGAGGGTAAGGTCATTCATACAGCCTATCTAGATCTCGCCAAGGCTTTCGACACCATCCCCCACTCTGGAATTATAACTAAATTCACTAAACTAGGTATTAATCCCTATGTCACAAGATGGGTTGCCAACTGGCTCACTGACATAACCCATACTTTGAAAGTAGCAGACTCTAAATCCAACTTCAAACCAGTGACAACTGGAGTGCCACAGGGTTCAGTCCTAGGTCCTCTCCTGTTTGGTATCTACTTCTCTGAAGTACAGGCTAACACAGAAGGTCTTTGGCTAACAAAGTCTACAGATGACTGCAAACTAGGAACCATAATCAAAACTCCTAATGATATGGACATCCTACAAAAGGGCCTCACTGAGACAGATGCCTGGTGTCAAAGCCATTGCCTCAAGCTCAATGCCAAAAGGTGCATTGTCATCCCTTTTGGTAAAAACTCTGTACCCATGAACTACCACATAGGTGGTAGTCTACTTAACACCAAAAGAGTGATAAGAGACCTTGGGACACAGGTGGGCAGTAGTCTCTCATTTGATAATCACATCACCACAGTAGTCAGGAAATCCTTCTATGTGGCACACCTAATCACAAAAGGTTTCTCATCCAGGAAAAAAGAGGCCATTGTTCCCCTCTACTCATCACTCATTAGACCCATTATAAAGTACAACACCCCTTTTGTACCTCACAAGACATATAAAACAACTGGAAAGGCCGCAGAAACACCTCACAAAGAGGATTACCAGCCTCAAACAGATGCCCTACACAGACCGTCTCAAAAAACTCCAGCTTTACTCTGTCGCATATCACCTACTCAGGGGCGATCTCTGCCTAACATACAAAGCTATGTCAAACCCAGAGCTGTTGGACAATGCTCCACTTAAAGAAATCCCTCTGAGCTACATGCTCTAGGGACCTAAACCTTGTCACCACAATAAACAGAACATGCTGGAGGGATAGATTCCTGTCCCAGAGACTTCCCACACTCTGGAACAAGCTACCTATCTATATCAAACAAAGTTCTTCATTAGCACTCTTCAAGAAAAATCTTGATGATTGGATGGAAGATAGGAAATTCACCCCAGGGATCACTTATGTGGCTCTGCTTGACAGGGGCACAGGAAAATAATTTTCTTGGGTGGCAAACACCAGGGTACCATTTGGCTAGGCTTATATAGGCCCTAGGGCCAATAGCCTAGTACCTACCTATGAACCTATGAACATTATTTGGGGTTAATCAGTCTCTTTAATTGATGGCAGGTGTGTACCCAATTAGACTGAATGCTGTGATTACAGCAAGAGATGCTTCAACAAAGCATTAGTTTAAGGGTGTGCACATTTATGCAACCTGTACAGGTTATGGGTCACATTCAAGGTGGGAAACATTTTGAAATGATTTTCTGTGGTCTCATTTTTGTATAGCACACAAACCTGGCATTTTAACAGGGATGTGTACACTTTTGATATCCACTGTATGTAGGTGCTCATATACCTGTTTGTGGTATGCATGGACAGGGGGTTAGAATACAGTTGGACACCTCTCCGATTACAACCTGATAATCATGCCTATCCTAGTACCCATATCTGTGTCAGGGCAACGCAACAACCAGTAGCTGTAGACATATATGTCTGTTGTATGATGCACTGAACTGACATTATACACATGTACAACATGCACAACTTATTTATCTGACTGCTTGCAACCCATCTCAGTTGTTTTGTGCCTTCCAGCTGAACATACACATGCATACATGTGCTCAGATGACACCTGGTATACATTTCTGTTCTATGTTAGTATGGCACACTGTATTTATAATTTTGCTGCTCGGTCATACCTCTCAACCTGTTATAGCAGGACATCTGGACAATGGCACACATAAATGAGTGGCAAAGGCACATCAATACTGACACCTTATTAATATTGTGGTAACATACATAAATAAGTAAGTTGATTGCACAGTAGGCTTTGCCATCAGAGTAATAACCTGGAGGATGTCCGACATTCATAATTAGGCTATTATGTTACGATGTCAGTGTTCACAGACTTGCCAGAGGTTTGCCTGACATAACACAACTCTATGTGTAAGTGACTACAGATATCAGGCACACATGTGCTTATTGTCCAGTGGAACACCATACAGTTGAATGGTATGACCTCACTATATCACATGCAGTTCAACATATACTTCTGCAACAGTACTTTACTATGCAAATTCTCTGTATAGGTCTCTTAGATTTACAAGACAAACATGTGTATCATAGTTATATTCACAGGTAACATATGGATATGTAAAACATCCCAGTAGCTGGCCTAGCAGTGGCACAGACAGTAGTATTTGACAGACACTCCAGTAGTTTTCAGATGTAAGCTGTCCTTTCCTGGGGTAAGTCATGGGTATGACCTGTGACCTATGTCACTGCAGACAGATCCAGATGCTATGGCCATAGGTGCTGTTCAGCAGTATATCAGTACAGCAAGTCTTGTTGAGACATATTCTTTCAGCTTATTGTTTCCCATTATTACAGACCACCTACTGGATTCAATTACATGCTTACTTCTTTCACATACCCTTTTTTTGGAAGTAGATTGGGTAAAATAAGATCTTCGGTTTTGACTGTTGATGTACAGTCTTTCTCTCTGTTTTTCTCTCAGTTTGTCTGTGTCTCTCAGCTACAGGTATAGACCTGGTTTGAATAGGTGGCAGCTTGACTTGTGTAGGTAATGCTCATGACCAGGTGATGGCCTGTGCACCAATTGGTGTTCCCCACTTGCTAAATGCATGCAGAGCAGCTGTATAGTTATTCCAATAGCCATTGTCATGGCAACACACTCCTATAATTGAGTAGTTCATGCGGCCATTGGCCCTTTATCTTGCCTGTGAGGAGAACATCCTGGAGGTGTGTGAGCTACAGCATTACAGATGACAGGTGGGAATACCTCTTACAACAAGACTTGTGCAGACAGGCCGACTAAATGGTGGAGAAGATTCCAGACTTAGGGACAGAATGTGAGTATTGATGTTATATGGTTTGAATAATGCTAGTTTAACAGGGTTTGTCTGGACATGTTAGTTCTGCATGGATTTCAGTCTGACAACGTTATGTGGCTACATAGCTCTCAACTGTAGGGCTATCCACATAATGGCCAGAGGCTTGCCTGTTATGTTTGGTCTGTTCCGCAGACCGTTGTTATCCTTGGAAAATCAGTAGTATACTCTGGGGATTGCAGTCAGTAAATGCCAACATCCATTTGTGTTTCTGACTTCATATCCCTTAGAAAAGATATATTACAACAAACCCTGTAACACCAGCAATTTTCTCAGTATAACAGCAATATTTCAAATATGCCCCTGCTTTTGGGCCTCTGTCCCCCAATTATGTCAGGCTTTGTCCAGATGTCATGCAGTAAGAGGTTGATAGGTATGGTCTATCATTATTTAGTGCTGTCATTCCTGATATCATCCCAGTGATGTTGTGGAATCTCACATACGTTGTGGGGTAGGGGTCATAAATATAAGGGCAAAGGCTGGACAACATGTGGAATTCTGTACAGTCAAGAGGTCGGTATATACAGAACACTCTTAGATGCCCTTGTAACAAATTTTATGTGGGGGAGAATAAGAAGTGTTTTAAAATTAGGCTGTTAGAACATGTGAGAGATATTACAAATAAGAAAGAAGACAGTTCTATAGCTGTACATTTTAATAAATCTCACTGTGGGGACAGTAGTGGGTTACAAGGTACTGTTTTGGAAAATGTCTGTTTCGCAGTTTGATCAAACAGTTATAAAAGAACAATTGTTATGTTAAGAATCAAATTATATTTTTAAATTTGATACGTTATCCCCTAGGGGGTTAAATGAGGAGTGTAACTGGAGGTTGTATATTTAAATATGTAATTAAGTGTTAATTGCTTCTTGTATTTAAGTCAAGTATTTTTTGTAATGTTTTATTCCTTGAAAGGTTTGGCTGAGGCATCAGAGTATATTAAATGTGTGAATTGCTAGCTGGCTGTTTTTCAGTTTACTATCTTCAGTCATTTTAGTTGTTTTGCTAAGAGGTCAGTGTATGTCTGGCCATTGTGTATGGCCTATCATGATTTTGCAGCAGCATACTGTTTACGTATTAGTTGGACTCTGTAGGGGGGCAGATGTCAGTGGCATGAGTCCTTTTGTATCCAACTGTGCATGCTGCTCCAGTTATGGGTGGTCTATCAGCAGTATGTGTTTGCATGGCCATTTTGAGACATGCCCCATACCACCCCACAATTCCGGCTACACTGTGACCTGGTATAGTATAGTATATGTAGGGGTATTGTGTGACACTCATTGAGGATATATCTGTCCACACAGCCATTATACTGTTGTATTTGGTAGGCTTACTGGTATGTAGCTGCGACTGTGGTGCAATTGGTTGTGTGTATGCACTTTCAAACCGGTGTCTGTCAGTACAGTTCCATCCCTGTAGTACATGTTGTAGTAGCTAATGCATATGTAATTCCCCAAAGCTGCTTTAGGGTAGTAATGTGTTGTCCTGACTGTATTTTGGATGGTACTTGGTGGCAAGCTTGTCAGCTCAGTGTAGTTTCCCTAATATTACATAGTTGCGCTCATAGGTCTCAACCCTCCAGGTGTTCATAGGATGTACAGTTGTCTGCCTCATATATTTGGTCTGGTCCCCATGACAGGTGTGTATTTCTGACAATTCAGTGGGATGATGTGTGGAATGTACTCTCTACATAATGACAGGCAATTAATTTCTCAGACATCTGATATTGCATTCAACATATGTTAGGATGGACGGTGTTACTGTAGCAACTTACGCAGTTTACCTACCCAATTATTTCCAATGTGTCCCTATTTCCATACCCTGGTCCCCCCACTTTGTCTGGCTTGGTCCAGACTCCTTGTACTAAGGTGTTCTCAGGTATGACAGTGCTGCATGTTATAGAAAAATTAAAAAAAAAAATATATATATATATATATATACATATGTATATTTACAGTGTTTTTTTATACATTACATTACATATATCTGTATCCCCATACATGTATGGATATATATATATATATATATATATATATATATATATATATATATATATATATACATATATTTATATATATATATATATATATATATATATATATATATATATATATAAACATACACCTCAGTATTTATTGCTAATATATCTATATATTGTTATACATATTTCATGTATAATAAACAATCCAAACCACTGGACAGAATCAAGGGCAAACAATCTGCATTCTTTATACTGGCACAAAGGAAAGAACTTTCTTGTTTAACACTCCACAAACAAAAAATGCGTTTTCGTCCGAGCACCTCCCAGACTTCATCAGAAAATACATAGCAATAAAAACAACATCATTTAAATAAATGTCAACCATCTAGATAATAAGATCCCAATCAGTACCTTAAAAAGACATATGAACAGTATAAATTAATTTAATTTAAAAATAACTGAAATAAGGCAGTTGAGGTAAAAAACATAATAAAAACATATACTGACATAAAACACTCATAATGTAGCTGTTCTGAGTTTTAACAGGGGGAGAAGGGAAATATGGTCATTAAGACCAGGAGGCTTGTTTGCCTCCAAAACTATTTGCCAGTAAGTTTCCCTATATGCCAACCTAGTTTTCCAGGGGCCTCCCCATATATCCCTAGGTAGAAGTTCCAACACAAAAAAATCTAAAATTTGCCCCTTCACATTGTAGTGTGTGCCTGTACAATGCGCTGTTGGTATTACATTTATAATGTCATTTAAATGTCCGTATACACGACGTTTTAATTGCCTCTCCATTTTACCCATTAAAAACCTACACACTGATAACATAAGGCGATGTAAACCAACCCAGAACTATTGCAGTTGGTATAAGTTCTACCCGACACCTTTTGGTCCCTCGCCTTGATGTGAATGCTTTCTCTGTGGGTGATGTGGGGACATTGAGGACAGGCACCACACCAAAATGTGCCAGCTTTTCTCTGGGAAAAAAACGTCTGGTATTGATTTTGCTCCAATAAGTTTTTAATGTTCCTCCCCCTTCTGTAAATAACCTTAAGAGGTTGGTTCTTAAAAATATCCAAGTCCGTAAACTCAACAAATTTCACCCATTCCTTCTCAATAATACCTTTGAGGAAATAAGCATCACTACTAAAGTCAGTAACCAATGCTCTATTGTAATCTAAACCAGCAACCTCACCCCCTGTTTCATTACACACTGAAAAAGAATTACTACCTAATATAAGGGGGCATATTTCCTGCCTATCCAACAACACCTCATCCTTGACATCTAGGATCAAATGCCTGGGGTAACCTCTTTCCTCAAACATCATGGTGATAGTGTCACACTCCATGTGGAAATCCTCATCCAATGATGTCATATGGCTGGCCTTGACTAACTGGCCCTTAATAATACCCTTCTTCTGAAAAACAGGGTGAGCACTAGAAAACCAAATATAGGAGTTTGAGAAGGTTTTCTTCCTGTGTATTTTAGATTTGAAACCCCTTTGAGTTTTAAATATGGAAACATCAAGATAATGCATCACATCCTTATTAACCTTGTGGGTAAATTGTAAAAATGTAGTGGTGTGTGCCAAATAATCCATAAATTCATCCAACTTCCGCAAGTTTTCACCCCAAAACAAACATATGTCATCAAGAAATCTCTTGTACAACCTCCAACACTTGGAGAATGGGCTGTTGAAAACAAATTTGCACTCCCACATAGCAAGAATGATATTAGCATATGTGATAGCACAATTAGCACCCATGGCCACACCCCACTCTTGCCGAAAAAACTCCCCCTCAAAGAACAAATAATTGTTCTTGAGTATGAGTTCAGCCAGTACAATGCACACAAAAATGTCATGGTCAGAAACCCCTTCTTTGAGCCTGAGAGCCTCTTCTAGCCATTCTAACCTGATTACGTGGGGAATGATGGAAAACAAATCGGTGATATCAATCATGACAAAAAACAAATCATCTGAAAACAATTCTGGCCTGATGTTTGTTAAGATGTCCTAAAAGTCCAGTAAAATGTGATCCTCATGCTTCCATAAAACTTTTAGTTTCCAGTCTAGGTATTTGGCCAGTGTAGCAATTTTAGAACCTTCCAAGGCCACAACTGACCTTAAAGGGGGGTCCTGAGTGTTCTTATGCACCTTGGGTATCCCAAAAATGGGTGGTACCCTAGGTTTGTTGTTTTCTAAGTATGAATAAGTTAAAAAATCAATCACCCCCTGATCAAACAAATCCTTTATAAGCAAAATTTATTTTACGATAAGATATATTAATTTATTTCAAGGAAACCAAAGTATGTTTAGTTTCATCATGCAAGATCGAACGCATATTGCCTTCGTAAAGAATCCTGTCCATCAGTACCATACCCCCCTCCCTTGTCAGGTTCCATTACTCTCACATTTGGGTTAGAACCCAAGTCCTGTAACAACTGTTGTTCAACCCTGGACAGGTTGTGGGTGATCTTGTAACGGGGATATGCCCTATGCACCTCCCTCTCCATAACCTGTTCCAGGTTCCTGAGCTGTGGGTAGAGGGGGGATTGTAGATACTGGACTTCCTAGAAAGTGTAGGCTGGTTAGTTGGAATCCCCTGTCTAAAAATGCATTCTAGGTTTAGTTTCCACATAAACATCCTGATATCCAAAATAACCCCAGTAAGGTTGCTTTTTTCTGAGTTAGAATAAACTTGAACCCTTTCATGAATAATCTAAAAAAATCTTCATTAACTGTCAAGTCACTGTAATTAAAGATATGAAACCTTAGATAGGAAAAAACATTGTTTTCACTAGAAATACCGCAAACACTATTCATCACTGATACCTGAAGTAGCCTCCTCCCCTCTGATTCGCAGGGCCCCTGTAAAAATGGTTATCCTGATGTTTATTTCTAATTCTTTCAAACCTGCGTGGAGTACATATATATATATCTATATATATATATATATATATATATATGTATCTCCATACATATCTCTCTCTATAAATATATATATATATATATAATATACATACATATATATATATATATATATATATATATATATATATATATATATTTGTAAATACCAATCATTAGTGATTACGCAGTGTCCATTCCAGAAGGTAAACTGACTGTATAGAATGATATGTTTGAAAAAACATCCTAAAATCCTACAGCTAAGATGGCCTAGTGGCAAATTGATGTGACTGTGGAGTACAGAGTCTTGGGTTCAAGACCTGCAAGAGCTGCTTACTTTGTTGCTGGGCAGAATAGGGGCTGATGCAGAGGGAGTGATTAAGGCACTTTTAAGCAGTTGTAAGCAGGTTTGCACGGATTTGCGTGACACTAAGCAATGCCAACACACGGTTAAACTAATAGGTGCTTACCTCATCACTTAGCAATGCTTACCAGTGCACAAATCCACTTAGCTAAGCTACCTGCTGCTTAGCACTCATGTTTGCACCATGCTTAAACCTGTTAACCAAAGCTGAGCATTGGTAACCTTTGCTTACATTCCATTCTTAGAAAATAGCAGAGTAATGACTGTATTTAGTAAGTGTATATGATTTCCTTTACATAACATGCCTGTATGTGCTGTCATTACAGTAGCAAGGACTGTGACTATACTATATGGGACTCTTGGGTATACATGGGTGATTTCACATGTTATATGCACTCACACTTCCATGTTAGACCAGGTACAGTACCCTGACTGACAAAAATCATTTACCAAATATTTCACTGTTAAAATAGTATGGTTAACACTGTTTTTCCATTTAAAATTGGATTGCCTGTTGTAGTACTCAAACCATGCACCCCTGCATGCAAAGCTAGGACTCCGAGCACTGCACTATCCTGTTTTGGGAATTTGAGCTATATATTTTTATGTATCTCCCATTGGATATTAATATCATATTATTATATTAACTGTATTAATATTAATATTTATAGTATTATATTAACTGTGAGTATTGTGTTTTTTGGCCATGTCATTGAGGACTGCTGTCATGTAACAATGGCATACATTTCAGTTTCAGACTTCTGTCCTTCAGAACATTCATGCTAATGCATAATCTGTTTTTTATCTATTTTCTGTCTGTCCTCTGTGCAGATGGGATGACAGCGGTGCTCAGGCTGTGGTAGACTACACTGGAGAATGTGTCTGAGAAGCCATGCCTGTGTTCATGTAGGATGCAAACAGGAATGGTATTAAGCCTATGGAAACCTCTTTCTGTTGCCTTTGAGAGGGCATTACAGACCTGCTTTGTGATCATGAGGGTAGGGGAGGCAGGTGTTGTACATGCACATGTGTACCTATGGGGGGGGGGCAGGGGGGGTGATGTTTACACATCACCTGTCTGCAGCTGGTTGCCTATAACCTTCATGTGGGCCTTGACCCTTTTCCTTGACTGTGCAAGGGACATTACAGAGATGTGAGGGCTACAGCTTCACAGACAGTAGGTGGGACTACTACACAGGACAGGACATGTGTGGACAGCCCAACAACATGGGAGACAAAGCTCCAGAATTGGGTACAGATTGTATGTCAGTAGTGCTGTTACACACATAGGGGGTTCCTAGATTGACAGGGTTCATCTGGACATGCATTTACTGAGTGACTTGACGTCTGACAGTGATATGTCTCTGACATACCTCTCAACTGGCATGCTGTCCACAGACTGGCCAGATGTTTGCCTGTTATGTTTGGCCTGTTCCCCAGACAGTAGCTGTCACTGGGAAATCAGTAGGGGACTCTGGAGAATGCAGTCATTAAATACTAACATCCATTACTATTACTGACTTCATATCCTTCAGAAAGGATATATTATAACAAACCCAGTAACACCAGCAATTGTCTCAATGTATAACAGAAATATGTCCAATATATGCCTGTGTTTGGGCCTCTGTCCCCAAATTATGTTGGGTTTTGTCCAGATGTCATGCACTAAGAGGCTTACAGGTATTTAGTATAATTATAAAAAGAGAAAGAGCTCCAGCCAAAGAAAACCAGGTCCGTTGATATATTAAAACTTCTTCCTTATTTTATTACAATCCACAAGTAAACATAAAGCGCTTTTCGTCATACCATTTGGGATGACTTCTTCAGATATCTACCTGGCCGGAATATAACTTCCACTATGATGTTAATGGAGGGATAGAATATATTTTTCCTATAGCAAGGAAGGACATTAGTTCCTAGCCTATAGAAGGTGATGTAATATAAGTGACTAGTTATTATAGAAACCTAGTTCTATATTAGGAATACCTAAATTCATAGAAACTCATAGATTGTTTAGGCTAAAGGGACATTCTTACAGTAATCCCCATCTGGTAAGTAAAGTGAACCTTATAAAGCGCCTGGTATTAATGGACTAAAAATTAGGTATTATCTATTCAAGCTTTTAAGTTTTAAGAGGCATGAAATGTTGCAATGGTCATTTAATCCTGGTTCCAAGAAGGCATTTGTTCTAAATTGCCAGGATAATTCATGTTCTTCCAGCAATAAATTAAATGGGCCTCTTCTACTATCTGGTTTAACTTGATCTAAACCCACAAATTTAAAACTGTGGTCGGGAAAGACGGAAATATGTTTGCTCAAGGCGTTGTCCAACTTCATATTGGAGATAGCATTAACATGCTCATATATCCTATCTCGCAGCCTCCTTTCCGTCTTTCCTATATAGAAACATGTACATTTAGAGCATATAGCTCCATACACCACCATTTTGGAGTTACAGTCCAGTTTATAATTGAGAATATAGGTCTTATTATTAATCATCTGTTTATTCCCCTTCTTGATATACTTGCAATATTTACAACAACCACTTATATTACATCACCTTCTATAGGCTAGGAACTAATGTCCTTCCTTGCTATAGGAAAAATATATTCTATCCCTCCATTAACATCACAGTGGAAGTTATATTCCGGCCAGGTAGATATCTAATAACTAATAATCTAGCCTTAGCCTTCTTTATCTATAAGCTTGGACCCTTCCCTACACACACTCTGGTTTTCTTGTTGATAAACTCTATTGGTGCCCGCTTAAGTCAGTGATGGAAGCTTTTAAAGTTTTAGGAAAGATTTAAATACATGTCTCTATATGAAGTTATAATATAGGATTGCCCTTTTAATTTAAAGGGCGGACTACTCCTTTTATATTGTATTTATTTTAAAGTAATTGAGTTTTGCTAATTGGATAATTGGTGCTGAATGCAGTATATAAGCTGGAGGCTGCTATATGTATTTCATCTGAAGAAGTCATCCCAAATGGTATGACGAAAAGCGCTTTATGTTTACTTGTGGATTGTAATAAAATAAGGAAGAAGTTTTAATATATCAACGGACCTGGTTTTCTTTGGCTGGAGCTCTTTCTCTTTTGGTTTACTGGTTTTCTACGTTTTATACTTGGTATTTAGTATAATTATGTATTTCCTTCATTCCTGCTACCATCCCAGTGAGGTAGTAGACCCAGAGACATGTTAAAGGGAAGAGGTCATAGATATGAGTCCTGAGGCTGTAAATTCTGAGGTAAACCGTACGTTTGAGATGTCTGTGTATGTCTGGCCATTGGTATTGTCCCTATGGGCCTACATTTTTTTAAACAGCCCATTGGGATAGAATTAAATGAGACGAATATATTAACTTGTAATAAAATATTTGATGGTTTTGGTAGGCAATTTATGGAGTTCATAATATCTTGCAATGACAATAACTTAAGTGCATTATTAAAAGAGGTAGAAGAACTCAATGTTGCTATAACCAATGATTTATTGTACCCACAGTGGGAGAAATTACATGCTAAGCAATTTCACTATGCGGAAAGTAGTAGCAAAAAAATGTTTGATAGAAAATGCAAAACATTTCTAAGGGATACAAGACAATATGAAAATGAAACTGCCTACAATTGGAACAAAAGAATTAATGTTAACCCTGATAGACATGATAGGGGCAATGATGTGGAATACATGTCCAATGATCCTGATAGAGAGGAATGCTATGGTGATGATTTTTTAGTGCAAGAAAAAAAGTGGAAGGGCAACTACAAATGGCAAGAAAACAGATGGAGACAAGGGGATCGAAAAACAAGGAATCCCCACAGGGGTTACTAGTACAGGAAGGTGAACCTACTGGTATTAGGGTCACTGATGGGGTGGTATATAGCGCAGGAGATTTCAAAATTTATAATTATACACAATACCCCATAAACATTGAACATTTTAATACATTTTCGAAAGGCATGAAATATATTCCTAGAAGAAGTTTGATCTGGTTGATACTTTAGTCGAGTTCAAATTATTCTTGAGAAAGATAAATTTGGTTATATTCTTTCAAAATTCATCTGATAAGTACTCAAAAATGGACTGTTTAAAGAAGAAAAGTAATTTCACTCCACCCATGCACAATACCCTATCAACTTTCGAAACGGTGGTTAGTAAGCAAATATATGAACTATATGGTAATTTACAAAAATCAGGTGATTCTTCCCGGTGGAATGTAGCAGTCGAAAAACTATTAGATTCTATATATTCTCAAAACATTAGGATTATGACTGCAGACAGGGGGCGTGGAGTGGTATTGTTTGATATGTATAATTATATTGCTAAAATATTCGACATCTTGAACAATTCTGAACAATATGAGGTAACTTCTATCAATCAGATAAATATTGCCCATAGAAGAAATGACCTGTATCTAGAAGAATTTCTATTGGATGATCGAATCACGCTCGAACTGTACAATTTTTTAAAAGTTGAGTACCCCATAATGGCAACCATAGTAGGAATTCCCAAAATACACAAAAACATTAGGGATCCTCCTTTCAGACCCATTATCTCAGGAAGTCGTAGCAAGGACTTTCCATTTGGTAAGGTCATTGACCAATGGTTAAAGCATATCTATAAGTTGATACCACACATTATTAAGGACTCCTGGGAATTTTTAGGGAAGTTTAAACAAGACATATGGGATCCCAATTTATTCTTTGTCACTATAGATGTAAAGGATTTGTTTTCGTGCATACCTAAAGCGGATGGGGTGACCCGATTTATTAACAGTCTGAATAAATACAGTCAATTACAGTGGGACAAGATCGATATATTAACAGAATTCATCAACATTGTGCCAGATAACAACTTCATATTCTTTGAAGGGGAGTATTACAAGCAAATAGCGGGTGTAGCTATGGGGGCTGCTTGTGCCCCCATATATGCCAATCTCGTCCTATTGGATTGGGAGGAGGAATTTGTATTGGAATCACCCTGGAAGGAGTACATATGTTGCTATGTCAGGTACCTGGATGACTTATTCATCCTTTGGAAGGGGGATGAGGAGAAATTGATGAATTTTATTGATTACATTAATGGTAGTGCTTCTTACTTGCAATTTACTTATAACATCAGTAAGACAGGAATAAATTATCTTGACACTTACATATTCAGTGATGGACACACTTTTCAGTCTAAGATCTATAGGAAAGAGACTTTTTGCAATGCCTATCTAGAGTTTTCTAGCAATCATCCCTATACTCAGAAAAGAAGTATTTTAAAGGGGCAATGCATAAGGGCTGCTAGGATGACCTCCAGAAAGGAAGATATGATTCTTAAGATGGCCTTTATTGGCAAACTATTTAGACAGAGAGGTTATCCTGAGGCCATGATCAAGGACATCACTGAATATGTCATACAAGAATGGGGTAATAAGTATATACCTATCCTGGGTAAGTGTTTACTGTCAACCAGTGCAAATGAATGTATTACATCAGGATACCATAGGTCATATATAATACAATTTGGACAACATGTAGGGGAAGTGAGAAAGATTGTAGATAGTAATTGGAACATTCTTACTAGTGATGAAGGAATTTGTGATAGAGTGGGTGAGAAACCAACATATGTATATAAAACAGGGATGAATTTTAAAAAAATTATTGACATTAGGTCTAATCACAGAGATAACTCTGGGAATACTCATAGGACAGGGACTAAGCAATGTGGACATTGCAACCAGTGCCCTTCCATTTTACAAGTGGAGTGTATTAGCTTAGAGAATATTATTAGAAGTAGGATTTATTTATGTAAGGGAAATTGCCAGACCCAACATGTTGTTTACATAGGAAAGTGCATGTCCTGTCCAAGTTTTTATGTTGGAAAAACAGACAGGAAATTACGTAATAGAATTTAGGACCATTTATATTGTATAAAAAAGAAGGATATGAATAATGCACTATACAGACATTTAGCTGGTAGTGCTGGATGTAACACCTTCAAATTTGCCATTCTTGAAGTAGTTAGGAACAACCCCGGGGGGGGCAATATCAAGGCAATATTGGGGGAAAAAGAGATCAAATGGCAGTTAAAGCTAAATGCGGCAATTCCACCAGGCATTAATGAAAATATTCCTACTAAGCCCCTTATAAGAAACTAACAATGTTGTAGTTTTATCAGAGAGAGACATATAGGCACATATACATATACACTGAATTAAATACATATATAAAATAATTTTATATTGTTTAATATAGGTATTCATATATATTGGTAATGCACAATATATTTAGGCAGGTATAATTATATATTGTATTTGTCATGTAATCAGTATTTACTGTAGGATTGTATCTTACATTTGATATTGTTCTTCATGCATTTTATGCATTTGTCATATTTTATATGTAATATTCATTTAGTATGTATTATTAGAGTTAGGGTATGTTCCATATTCCACCAACAGAGAATTTTTATTATATGATTGAATTCTGCTGCTGTTTTAGGCATTTTTTTAACCATTATCAACACTGATAATATTTAGAAGGCTGTCTATATGGGTTTTACCAAACATATGTTCTTATGTCTTTAAAACTTAATGGTGGTTTAACTGGTCAGGTGATATTTTAGGCGGGTATTTTAAAGCATTTAAGAGATAAGGTTTGATATATTCAGTGTTCTGATGAAATCTACATTGGGTAGATGAAAGCGCTCAACCTTCGTTTTGTATTTTAATAAAAGAAGTTTATTGTGAATATTCGTGGATCGTGGTTTGTTCTGGGAACAGTTTCTGGTGCTGTCTTTTTCTAGTGTTGAGTTCCCTGAACCTTCGTTGTTGGTATATGTCTGGCCATTGTTAGACTGTCAGGATTGTGTAGAGGTGTAGTGTGTAAATGTTATTTGGGCTGTGTTAGGAGGGATGTACATGTGAGTGTAATGGCCCCTTTCTGTCTGACTGTGCATGCTGCTCTGGTTTCTGGTTCCCCATCAGCTGTTATATGTTTGTACAGGCAGACCGTGATATATCCCATAACACCTCCAGATTCCCACTGCACTGTAGCTTGGGGCAGTATATGTAGGGGTAATGTGTGAGTGGAAACAGGATATGTGTGTTCACACTGTCATTATAGTGCAGTGTTCAGTTTGCTTACTGGTATGTCACTGTAACTGTGGTGCAATTGTTTGTGGGTATGCACTTTCACACCACTGTCTGTTTTCCACTGGTGTTATATCCCTGTAGTGCCTATTATATTTGTGAATGCATGTGTACAGCCACAGAGCTGGATTTTGGTAGTGTTATGTCAGTCTGATAGTAGTTTGAATGGTGCTTGGTAACTCAGAGCAGATTCCCCACTGGTGTGTTATGTCCACATATTCGTAGGATGCACCGTTGTCTGGCCAATACCTTTGGTCTGGTCCCCATAACTGTTGTGTATTCTTGATGCATCAGTGAAATGTTGTGAGGATTGGGGTCAATAACTAATGAGAAGCGATCGAGTCCCAGATCTGTGATATTTCAGTCAACAGATGTTAGGACTAACAGTGTCAGTACAGCAACTTTCTCATCTTATCTACTCACATATTTTTGATACGTCTCTATTGTCATGCCTTTGTCCCCCCACTTTGTCAGGCTTGGTCCAGATTCATTGCACTAAGGGGTTCTGAGCGTACCTCTCTACTGCCAGGCTTTTCACAGAATGTCTAGATGTTTGTCCCATGCTTTGGTTCTATTCAACAGTTTATTTGTATTTGTCTGATAAATCACTGTGATGATCCAAGGATTTACATCAGTGAATAATGACATAACATGTCAGTTCTCATCCTCATATACTTCAGATGTTTCTGCTGAATCGCACCCTGTTGCTGTACAAATGTTTGCTTTTGACAGCAATATTCAGAATATC
>NC_056737.1:744070808-744075808 GCF_019279795.1 Protopterus annectens | reverse complement strand
ACAGCATGCAAGTTACACTGACAGCAACAGGCCACCAATTATAGTATTTGAATGATGTTCATTAATATTCAAGGAATTCAGTATTTGTAGAACAATAAAACACAAGTCCCAGCAGTACGTTTGGAGAAAGACATACCCATTATTTATGTGTATACAATATTGATGCAGATAGGAGTGGGGGAGAGAGACAGAGATGGCAATTAACAACTGTATAGGCTTCTATTTTTCACAAGTATACTGATCAGTACTCTACTCATTACTGTCCAGATCTGACCTCACTTCACATGTGCCTATGGCCTGGGGTTGGACAGTGGAAGTGTTGTACACAGAGTATGTTAGTAATGCCTTCTTATGGCTACTACAAACATTTCCTTACCTGGCAGACCTGTGGAGGAAATTTCTGTTAACAATACCTGACTTTTTCTACAAATATTCACATATTCAGGGTTACATATGTGACACTGAATAGGGTGTCCTGCACTCATGCTGTGTGGGTGTGCTACTGACATATTCTGCTGGGATTTCTGTCACCCTGGTTATTGACAGCAGTGACCACTAGCCATGACAGCATGACAGTTGAGGGACATGTATCAGAAAAAAAGCGCTTGCTGTATGTACTTATCTTGCTGTCATTTGCACCCTTGGGGTTGGACAGTGAAAGTGTTGTACACAGTATATTAGTAAAGCCTTCCTATAGATACTACAAACATTTCCTTACCTAGCAGACCTGTGGAGGGAATTTCTGTTAACTGTATTATTTATTGCCCCCGTCATTTGTGCCTTTGTTAACATGCACTGCAAGGGAATATTGGCATACATTTGCTTTTAGACTTCTACCCTTCCATAATTCATGCTAATGCATGACCTATTCTCTTTCAACTTTCTGTGTTTGTGAGGGCTATATGTGTGTTTTGCCACTTTTGGGGGAGTTATCCCCTGTTATGTGTGCAGCACACATTTTCTGCTTTAGCAGGTTGCAGAAGTGTCTTACAGCACTTTAGCAATGCAGGGGATGTGTCACAGAAACTGTCACACAGCCCCTATATTTTTTTCCAGTTGCCAATGTTTATTTCAGTGTCCATGGACACTGAAATGATCATTTTTTTTTCATTTCAGTGTCCGTGGACACTGAAATACAGGCATAATATTAGAGTAAAGCTCTAATATTATGCCAGTTCAGCTTAGAAAGTGCCATGCATCACTTTCTGAGTGCAGGGGGCATGCTTAGTGTCCGTGCACTACTTGGACACACCCCCTGCACTCGTTCATGCTTCGTGTCCGTATAGGAAGCACAGCAGTACACCTTCATGAATATTCAAGGTGCGCTGCTGTTCTAAATGGACACAAGCCACTACATGCAAGAATAGTCTTATTCTTGCATGGAGTTTGTTGAATCCGGGGGTGTGTTTTGTTTAAGAAGGCAGCATCCCTTTTCAGGTAGAGTTCTGATTACTGAAAAAAAGGGTGGTTAAATCTATACATTATCATTTCATCTGCATATAAATGATTGGAATGTGGCCTAAATTATTGGGCAATCTATTTATAAATCTGGAGAATAGCACTGAAAAAGAACTGATCCTTGTGGTACACCTTTATTTAAAGGGGTGAAGCCTAAAGCGAATATACGTATATATTTCCTGCTGATTATTCTGTTAAATGTATGGGTTCTGTAAACTTGAACTCCCTTCCTGCTCTTCAAAATCTAAAGTTCCTGATTGCTCCTTAACCCTAAACTCCCCTGTTGTTCCCTAAATCTAAATTCCCCTCCAGACTGCAAACGCTGAATTCCCGAATCACTCCCTAACACTAAAATTCCTTCCTACTCCCTAAACTTAAATTCCCCTTCTGATCACTACCTAAACCAAATTCGAATATATGGTTGAGCGGCAGTTGGCAACTGCACTGTCTCCATTCAGCAGCTATACCTTGTCCAAGCAATATTCAGGTTTGAGCACAACAGCAGACCATGTAAGGTCAACATGCTTACATTCCCAGATGTGAAACTGTGTTCTTCGAGCAGCCAGGATTCTACCAGTTGTCAAAGATCCATAGTGTCTTCACGATTTTGAAATATCTGTTTTTGTTTAGGGTGAGTAAAGGAGTTTTTGGGTTAGGGCTAGGGAGTAAGGCTATAGTTTATGACGCTTCTTACTTGAAGCCTAAGTTATGTTTGTTTCTAAAATCTGCCATGCTAGCAATAAGGATTTCCAAAGTATGAGACTTATTGTTTTCTTTCAAATAAAATATTTTCTTTATTTTAAATAATCAAATACATTCCTGAGTTGTATGCAAATGCTGTATTTTGTATTTTACCATCATAAATTGTACACCCATCTCCAATGTACTCCAAACCTATTTCATAATGTTCATAGAAATAATTGATGGCTTTATATTATAATATGGTAATTATATCACAAAAGATCAACAATTTTAAGTCAAGATTAGTCTTTCTTTTACTTGCTTACAATCATTACAAGGTGAAGTGCTGAAGGTAATGAATTGCCTGTGTTCACAGTTCACATTGGCTTCCTTCTGAAAAGTCATAATGGAAAATGAAAGAAACTCTCTTCAGAAAAGACAAAACATTTCTGCTGAGTGTTTGTGTGTCAGAAGCAATTTGCAGGATATCTATAATACAAAGCACATAATAAAGGAAGGTCATTTGCTGTTGACTGTATGTGTGAAATATAAAGCAGCTGTCAAGAAGTAAAGATTTAAGCTGCCAATGTAAAGCCAAGCTGAAATGTGCCTGAGACAGTGTTATGAGAAATTAACAAGCATTCTATATAAATCAGCAGTGCTTGTTACAGCTGTGTCCCTTTCTTTTATTTTTCTTCCTACTTGCTTTTATTCTGGCTTTCTTCATTTTTAGTTATAAAAAGGTTAAGATATGATGTCTCTAGTACTGCTATAGCTTTTTTACTTGTAATGCAGAGAATGATGTTTATGCAGCACCATGTTGTGGGTGTGACTCTTTCTATGTAGGGAAAACAAAAAGTTGAGGTGTCACATCTATGACCACTTTTATGCCACTAAATCCAAGAATGAATATAAAGTATTATTAAAACATTCCAAACCATGTAATAAACATAATAATTTTTTGTATTTAGCATTTTGGATTGTGTTTCATTAGGAGTAAGAGGTGGTAATACTGAAAGTTTTTTTTTCTCAGAAAGGAAAGGATTTGAATGGCATGTGTTATTTAACACCAGTCATTTTCCAGGTATTAATGAAACATTGAACTATCCTTAAGTTAACTAAAAAACTAAAAATATATATATTTTTATAGCAGTGTTTCTTGCAGTACTTCATTTTATTAGTGGTGCTTTTTATTGTAATGGTTAATGCATTATTTATATAATTTTATTTGAATTCCTTGATGAGTTTTCATTGGATGTCTTATGTCATGTGACATTTAAATGTGTATTTAAACATAGCACCAGTCAATTTTCCTTAGTCTGATGAAGTCTTTAGTATAAGAAAGATGAAATCTCATCCTAAGTTATTATTTTAATAAAACATGATTTCTATTCTTTATCAGTGTTGGTTTCATTCTATGACAACAGTATAATATGATTGGGCTTTTTTTGTTTTATAGCTGCATGTTCACAAAAAAACAAAAACAAAAAACAGACAAATCCTGGATGAATGTTCTTTCAGCAGTGTGCCCAGCCTTAGCCTTCAAGAAGGAAAAACAATGGTTGTTTGGTAAACTGATTAATTTAGAATTATATAAGCATATGCCTATAATCGGCATAAGTCACTAAAACTGGTGATGAGCTAAAGTATCTCATGACTAATAAGTGCTTCCTAGTTCCTGCTAGTCTAACTGGTGCTCCATCTGGATGAAGCTGTGAAAAGAACAGTTCCAGTTAGAATGTCTAAATGATTACAATGTAATCAGTTAAAGTCTGTTGTCAAGAGTGCGGCTGTAAGTAGTGACACGATAGCAGTTAAAGTCTTTTTATTATTTGTCAAATAAGAGTTGTATAAAAGGGGACCATTACCTGTTTGGCATGGATCTTAACCCCATGGGGAATCAGGTATGTAGCTCTGCATGCCATATAGATGGTAGCAGCGATCTCTTTATTAAATGCCTTTTACCATTACATCAGCTTTTGATTTGTGACCATCAATAATATTCACAACTTTTTTATTTTTGCCAGATGCCAGTATGCTGCATTTTTTTACTGAAGGGAAGTTCATTTCTGTTACACCTTCCTGGGTAATATTAATAGTATTGTTTGAAGAATGGGGTGTTACTGGAATTAAGGACAATGCTCCCACGTTTGTAGTCACCTATATATCTGGTGAGTAAGATAAAGGTGTAACTAGGGTGGAGCAGCCTCCCTTCAATGCAAAGTGTTAGGAGGCATGTTTGGAGGATGACATACCGATCAAATGGTCTTCAGTGCATTACCTTTTTCAGTCAGAACTTAAGTGCTGTAGCACCCTATGAATGGCATAAACTGTAGCAGCTGATTGTTATAAATGTAACAAGCAGTTTTCTACATTTTAAAAGGAAATAAAAGCTTTTTTGCTTGTTTTGTGCCCCTCAACTCAGCCAAAAGCTTACAAAACAGAGCTTTGGTAGATAAAGAGTAAAGAGATTCAGATGATAGGGGCATTGACAGTAATATCAAATCATGAACACTTCCTTTTTTACTTATGTGGATATATGCTAGCTTACATATTACTGGAAATTATTTATAATGCAACACCACAGTCTACTACAGGGCAGTCTTCTAGGCAGACTTTGACAAAATGTATTTTTGTAACTATTATATATTTTTAACAGACAAAAATGTGAAATGACAAGATTCTGAGAAGCTGTGGTATCACTGAAAGCACTGAAATCAAAAGTTATGCCAACAAAAAAGGAATTCTCTTGACCACAGTTTGATAACTAAAGACTGTGTACTTCTAAAACAATCATCATCTACAAAATAAATCTGTTACTTTTGTTCTGGACACTGTTGTATTATTAATTCTACAAGGCC